>NC_091309.1:382135-444635 GCF_038502225.1 Cherax quadricarinatus | reverse complement strand
GAAAGTTGCTCCTTTCATATGGATCTTCCAGACATTAAATATATGATGACTTCTGCTCATCTATTAAAATTTCTTTACTGCAGAAAAAAAAACTTTCTACCTGACAACAGACGCTAGTGCTCCTGGTTTTAGGGAAATGCTACAAGCTAAGTCAAAGAGTAAATAATGGACTGTAATGGGACTTATCTTGAAAGACAGCTCTCGCCTACACAGCCGTCCCTGTAGGCGATGTCTTGAGAAGCTGTCGTATGCACTCCCTAAGGGCAGTGTGGATAAAATGTTGTATAAGTATAAATACCCCTAGGGGAGTGTTGTGTCAGTATTTTCCATAACTGAATACTGACTAGATCCTTATACTCACTTGTGCTGGGCTAAAAAGCCCCCCTATAACGGGGTTTATGGTAAGTTACTAGATCGTATCTTAGTTTTCAACTGCGCAGTCAATGGAACTACAATACGTCATAGTATAATTACCTGGGTATATGTATCGGGCCCTTATTAATAACCCAGGTATCGGTGTCATAATTGAAGCAGACGTGTTCTTTGAATGTCCACGTCTTCCACAGTCTAGGAATGCACACACTGGTACACTATGTTCCACAAGGTTTGTCTTTCATGGTAATGCCATTAAAGAAGCTGATCACACTTCTTGGTAATAGGTTTATGGTTATTATGGAGGTTGTCTGAGGTACAGCAATGCACGATTCACTTCCTTTGTTTGTTCTTACCGGGAAGTACGAGTCTTTACTGCACCATTACATATTGCAATCTGAAGATGCCACAGCCCCTGCGCCGCCAGTGCTCTAGCCACAAAGAAAAGCTGATTCGGGCAAATTTTCCTTCCTTGCTAAACTTCCACCATGAAGCAATGCAGAAGATCCGATTCTTGTTATCTGGACATAGACAACAATGTGCACTATCTTTAACATGGTAATAAAGTGGGTGCAGGATTTTCGTTAATTGTCCTGCTAATGTAAGAGATTGATTGTCTCATTAAACTACATTATTTGCAACACTGGTCTCTTGCAAAGAAGTCACGTGACCGTGACAAGCTCATACTGTACCTGAAATCAATTAAAGCTTTGATGCAGAGATGCAGAAGGAAGATGCCATCAGCCCCTCTGGAGGGCTGAGTCCCTCAGAGGGCTGAAAGGGGTGAAGGGGGCTGATACCCCCCTCTTGGAGAAAATTTCTCCACACCTGGTGCCGACCTAGTGTACAAACTGAGGGCAAGTTTAACGCATCTGCATTTGGTAGTCGAGTTTTAACCAAGACTGAACCAAATTATTCTGTAACTGAGCAAGAAGAATTAGCAGTTGATCGGGATTTAAAACATTTCCGTGATATCTGCCAGTTCTCAGCCATGTATTGACAGATCATGCTCCACTGGTACCCCTTGTTCCAGGATACACAGCCTATTGAACGATTAGCAAGATGGTCCTTCACTACGGGAGTTCACTTCTTTCTCGGCACATTTGCCTGGCAAGTCGAGCATGGTCGCACATGCCTTTTCTCGCCACATTGGTGAGTTATAGTTGATCCTCCATTTAGTGCCGAGGACGTTAAAAATGCTCAAGGGTCAGATCCAACATGATCTTGAGTAATACGATTCCATATGAAAAGAGATCGGACTCTGTTAAAACCCCCAGCTCTCATCAGTGATTGTCTTCGACCAAGATTTGTTGTACTGAGTAGCCGAACTTGGCCGAAGAGTACATCACTTAGTTATACTCAAGTCACTAGTTAGGTTAGGTAAGGTTTGTCAGGAAACAGGACAAGTGTTTCCTGGCGCGAGTCTTAGTTATATGATGACCCGCCGCTGGACCTTTAGGTCATCTGACCGAAGCCTTCCGCTGGCTTACCGGTCCACCCCTTTAAAAATTAGGGTTATAAGTTCATATTAAAAAGTCAAGTATTAAAATGAACTTATAACTCTAATTTTTTAAAGGGATTGACCGGTAAGCCAGCGGAAAGCCTCGGTCAGATGACCTAAAGCTCCAGCGGCGGGTCATCATATAACTAATACTTTTATACTTGACGTGCTGTTGGAGTGTAAGCAAAGTAACATTTATGAAGGGGTTCAGGGAAACCGGCAGGCCGGACTTGAGTCCTGGAGATGGGAAGTACAGTGCCTGCACTCTGAAGGAGGGGTGTTAATGTTGCAGTTTAAAAACTGTAGTGTAAAGCACCCTTCTGGCAAGACAGTGATGGAGTGAATGATGGTGAAAGTTTTTCTTCTTCAGGCCACCCTGCCTTGGTGGGAATCGGCCGATGTGTTAATAAAAAATATTAAAGAGTCACTAGTGAATGTGGCCCTGCAGATGTTTCATGATATACCAGGTGATACTCACCCTGACATCGATCACTGCAGCTAGTTCACGATGTGCCAGGTGTTACCCTGGCATGGATCACTGCAGCTAGTTCACGATGTGCCAGGTGTTACCCTGGCATGGATCACTGCAGCTAGTTCACGATGTACCAGGTGTTACTAACACTGGCATGAATCACTGCAGCTAGTTCACGATATACCAGGTGATACTCACCCTGCCATGGATCACTGCAGCTAGTTCACGATGTACCAGGTGTTACTAACACTAGCATGGATCACTGCAGCTAGTTCACGATATACCAGGTGATACTCACCCTGCCATGGATCACTGCAGCTAGTTCACGATGTACCAGGTGTTACTAACACTAGCATGGATCACTGCAGCTAGTTCACGATATACTAGGTGATACTCACCCTGACATGGATCACTGCAGCTAGTTCACGATGTACCAGGTGTTACTACCCTGACATGGATCACTGCAGCTAGTTCACGATGTACCAGGTGTTACTCACCCTGGCATGGATCACCAGCTAGTTCACGATGTACCAGGTGTTACTCACCCTGACATGGATCACTGCAGCTAGTTCACGATGTACCAGGTGTTACTCACCCTGGCATGGATCACTGCAGCTAGTTCACGATGTATCAGGTGTTACTCACCCTGACATGGATCACTGCAGCTAGTTCACGATGTACCAGGTGTTACTCACCCTGACATGGATCACTGCAGCTAGTTCACGATGTACCAGGTGTTACTCACCCTGACATGGATCACTGCAGCTAGTTCACGATGTACCAGGTGTTACTCACCCTGACATGGATCACTGCAGCTAGTTCACGATGTACCAGGTGTTACTCACCCTGACATGGACCACTGCAGCTAGTTCACGATGTACCAGGTGTTACTCACCCTGACATGGATCACTGCAGCTAGTTCACGATGTACCAGGTGTTACTCACCCTGACATGGATCACTGCTGCTAGTTCATGATATACCAGGTGATACTCGCCCTGACATGGATCACTGCAGCTAGTTCACGATGTGCCAGGTGTTACCCTGGCATGGATCACTGCAGCTAGTTCACGATGTACCAGGTGTTACTCACCCTGACATGGACCACTGCAGCTAGTTCACGATGTACCAGGTGTTACTCACCCTGACATGGATCACTGCAGCTAGTTCACGATGTACCAGGTGTTACTCACCCTGACATGGATCACTGCTGCTAGTTCATGATATACCAGGTGATACTCGCCCTGACATGGATCACTGCAGCTAGTTCACGATGTGCCAGGTGTTACCCTGGCATGGATCACTGCAGCTAGTTCACGATGTGCCAGGTGTTTCTCACCCTGACATGGATCACTGCAGCTAGTTCATGATGTACCAGGTGTTACTAACACTGGCATGGATCACTGCAGCTAGTTCACGATGTGCCAGGTGTTACCCTGGCATGGATCACTGCAGCTAGTTCACGATGTGCCAGGTGTTACTAACACTGGCATGGATCACTGCAGCTAGTTCACGATATACCAGGTGATACCCTGACATGGATCACTGCAGCTAGTTCACGATGTACCAGGTGTTACTCACCCTGACATGGATCACTGCAGCTAGTTCACGATGTACCAGGTGTTACTCACCCTGACATGGATCACTGCTGCTAGTTCATGATATACCAGGTGATACTCGCCCTGACATGGATCACTGCAGCTAGTTCACGATGTGCCAGGTGTTACCCTGGCATGGATCACTGCAGCTAGTTCACGATGTGCCAGGTGTTTCTCACCCTGACATGGATCACTGCAGCTAGTTCATGATGTACCAGGTGTTACTAACACTGGCATGGATCACTGCAGCTAGTTCACGATGTGCCAGGTGTTACCCTGGCATGGATCACTGCAGCTAGTTCACGATGTGCCAGGTGTTACTAACACTGGCATGGATCACTGCAGCTAGTTCACGATATACCAGGTGATACCCTGACATGGATCACTGCAGCTAGTTCACGATGTACCAGGTGTTACTCACCCTGACATGGACCACTGCAGCTAGTTCACGATGTACCAGGTGTTACTCACCCTGGCATGGATCACTGCAGCTAGTTCACGATGTACCAGGTGTTACTCACCCTGACATGGATCACTGCATCTAGTTCACGATGTACCAGGTGTTACTCACCCTGACATGGACCACTGCAGCTAGTTCACGATGTACCAGGTGTTACTCACCCTGGCATGGATCACTGCAGCTAGTTCACGATGTACCAGGTGTTACTCACCCTGGCATGGATCACTGCAGCTAGTTCACGATGTACCAGGTGTTACTCACCCTGACATGGATCACTGCAGCTAGTTCACGATGTACCAGGTGTTACTCACCCTGACATGGATCACTGCAGCTAGTTCACGATGTACCAGGTGTTACTCACCCTGGCATGGATCACTGCAGCTAGTTCACGATGTACCAGGTGTTACTCACCCTGGCATGGATCACTGCAGCTAGTTCACGATGTACCAGGTGTTACTCACCCTGACATGGACCACTGCAGCTAGTTCACGATGTACCAGGTGTTACTCACCCTGACATGGATCACTGCAGCTAGTTCATGATGTATCAGGTGTTACTAACACTGGCATGGATCGCTGCAGCTAGTTCGCGATGTGCCAGGTGTTACTCACCCTGGCATGGATCACTGCAGCTAGTTCATGATGTACCAGGTGTTACTAACACTGGCATGGATCACTGCAGCTAGTTCACGATGTACTAGGTGTTACTCTGGCATGGATCACTTCAGCTAGTTCACGATGTACCAGGTGTTACTAACACTGGCATGGATCACTGCAGCTAGTTCACGATGTACCAGGTGTTATTCACCCTGGCATGGATCACTGCAGCTAGTTCACGATGTACCAGGTGTTACTCACCCTGGCATGGATCACTGCAGCTAGTTCACGATGTACCAGGTGTTACTAACACTGGCATGGATCACTGCAGCTAGTTCACGATGTACCAGGTGTTACTAACACTGGCATGGATCACTGCAGCTAGTTCACGATATACCAGGTGATACTCACCCTGACATGGATCACTGCAGCTAGTTCACGATGTACCAGGTGTTACTAACACTGGCATGGATCACTGCAGCTAGTTCACGATGTACCAGGTGTTACTCACCCTGGCATGGGTCACTGCAGCTAGTTCACGATATACCAGGTGTTACTCACCCTGGCATGGGTCACTGCAGCTAGTTCACGATATACCAGGTGTTACTAACACTGGCATGGATCACTGCAGCTAGTTCACGATGTACCAGGTGTTACTCACCCTGACATGGACCACTGCAGCTAGTTCACGATGTACCAGGTGTTACTCACCCTGGCATGGATCACTGCAGCTAGTTCACGATGTACCAGGTGTTACTCACCCTGGCATGGATCACTGCAGCTAGTTCACGATGTACCAGGTGTTACTCACCCTGACATGGACCACTGCAGCTAGTTCACGATGTACCAGGTGTTACTCACCCTGACATGGATCACTGCAGCTAGTTCATGATGTATCAGGTGTTACTAACACTGGCATGGATCGCTGCAGCTAGTTCGCGATGTGCCAGGTGTTACTCACCCTGGCATGGATCACTGCAGCTAGTTCATGATGTACCAGGTGTTAC
The DNA here is from genome assembly GCF_038502225.1 of Cherax quadricarinatus. Classification (NCBI taxonomy): domain Eukaryota; kingdom Metazoa; phylum Arthropoda; class Malacostraca; order Decapoda; family Parastacidae; genus Cherax; species Cherax quadricarinatus. Next base: position 438,631 of record NC_091309.1, on the reverse strand, counting down.
TAACACTGGCATGGATCACTGCAGCTAGTTCACGATGTACTAGGTGTTACTCTGGCATGGATCACTTCAGCTAGTTCACGATGTACCAGGTGTTACTAACACTGGCATGGATCACTGCAGCTAGTTCACGATGTACCAGGTGTTATTCACCCTGGCATGGATCACTGCAGCTAGTTCACGATGTACCAGGTGTTATTCACCCTGGCATGGATCACTGCAGCTAGTTCACGATGTGCCAGGTGTTACTCACCCTGGCATGGATCACTGCAGCTAGTTCACGATGTACCAGGTTTTACTAACACTGGCATGGATCACTGCAGCTAGTTCACGATGTACCAGGTGTTACTCACCCTGGCATGGGTCACTGCAGCTAGTTCACGATATACCAGGTGTTACTAACACTGGCATGGATCACTGCAGCTAGTTCATGATGTACCAGGTGTTGCTCACCCTGGCATGGATCACTGCAGCTAGTTCATGATGTACCATGTGTTGCTCACCCTGGCATGGATCACTGCAGCTAGTTCATGATGTACCATGTGTTGCTCACCCTGGCATGGATCACTGCAGCTAGTTCATGATGTACCATGTGTTGCTCACCCTGGCATGGATCACTGCAGCTAGTTCATGATGTACCAGGTGTTGCTCACCCTGGCATGGATCACTGCAGCTAGTTCATGATGTACCAGGTGTTGCTCACCCTGGCATGGATCACTGCAGCTAGTTCATGATGTACCATGTGTTGCTCACCCTGGCATGGATCACTGCAGCTAGTTCATGATGTACCATGTGTTGCTCACCCTGGCATGGATCACTGCAGCTAGTTCATGATGTACCATGTGTTGCTCACCCTGGCATGGATCACTGCAGCTAGTTCATGATGTACCATGTGTTGCTCACCCTGGCATGGATCACTGCAGCTAGTTCATGATGTACCATGTGTTGCTCACCCTGGCATGGATCACTGCAGCTAGTTCATGATGTACCATGTGTTGCTCACCCTGGCATGGATCATTCTGTTAAACAAGTTAGGTTGAAATATTTTTGGTCTCGTATGGTAGCAGACATTACCAGCGGGCCATGGGAAGTTTCGCTTGACTTGTTGACCAATTTCCACCGTTCCTTCCAAGGCAATAGGCATTTATATGTGATATTTGATCATTTCACACGATCTGCCTCTGCAGATAAAACTGCAGAGGCCGTAGCTAAAGCATTTATAGAACAAATGATCTGCAGACACACTACATTGAGTCCCATGTTACAGATAACGGAGATGAATTTTGTATTAAAATCTTTAAAAAGTTGTGTATTTTATACAAGATCAACAAGTCCACCATCGTGCACCATTATCCTGCCAGTAATGGCTTAGCTGAAAGGGCAAATTGGGTCTAGAACCTCGTTCGTTATAGCCCCTAAATGCAACCACTTAACAGTGAAAAATATATTTAAAAAATATGATATAAAATTGTAAAAAGTGCATGAAAGTGCATTTAAACTCTTGAAATAAAGAATATCATAAATATTTGTAATGAGAAACATGAAATTACTTCAAAAAGTAATAAAAAATAGAGTAGTTTATCCTAGTTTAGTGTTGGTGAGGATGAAGGACAGGAGGCAGAGGAGAGAATTACTGAGAAAAGGTGGAAGGAGTAGAGTCATCCTTCCTAGTCCTCTGTGGTGACTAACCTGTAGGATCTCTTTTAACTTTTTTAAAGAAGGAATCGAGGGTTGACTGCTTCAACCTGGAATTCTGAACTTTCCAAAAGTGGGCCATCCAGGTGTTATTAAAATTACTAAGTTTCCACAGTACCAGCATGAAGATATTGCTTAGATCTGCAGTACAACGATACTCGTGCTCACTATGATAGTCGTGCGCAGTACAATGATACTCGTGCTCACTATGATAGTCGTGCGCAGTACAACGATACTCGTGCTCACTATGATAGTCGTGCGCAGTACAACGATACTCGTGCTCACTATGATAGTCGTGCGCAGTACAATGATACTCGTGCTCACTATGATAGTCGTGCGCAGTACAACGATACTCGTGCTCACTATGATAGTCGTGCGCAGTACAACGATACTCGTGCTCACTATGATAGTCGTGCGCAGTACAACGATACTCGTGCTCACTATGATAGTCGTGCGCAGTACAACGATACTCGTGCTCACTATGATAGTCGTGCGCAGTACAACGATACTCGTGCTCACTATGATAGTCGTGCGCAGTACAACGATACTCGTGCTCACTATGATAGTCGTGCGCAGTACAACGATACTCGTGCTCACTATGATAGTCGTGCGCAGTACAACGATACTCGTGCTCACTATGATAGTCGTGCGCAGTGCAACGATACTCGTGCTCACTATGATAGTCGTGCGCAGTACAACGATACTCGTGCTCACTATGATAGTCGTGCGCAGTACAACGATACTCGTGCTCACTATGATAGTCGTGCGCAGTACAACGATACTCGTGCTCACTATGATAGTCGTGCGCAGTACAACGATACTCGTGCTCACTATGATAGTCGTGCGCAGTACAACGATACTCGTGCTCACTATGATAGTCGTGCGCAGTACAACGATACTCGTGCTCACTATGATAGTCGTGCGCAGTACAACGATACTCGTGCTCACTATGATAGTCGTGCGCAGTACAACGATACTCGTGCTCACTATGATAGTCGTGCGCAGTACAACGATACTCGTGCTCACTATGATAGTCGTGCGCAGTACAACGATACTCGTGCTCACTATGATAGTCGTGCGCAGTACAACGATACTCGTGCTCACTATGATAGTCGTGCGCAGTACAACGATACTCGTGCTCACTATGATAGTCGTGCGCAGTACAACGATACTCGTGCTCACTATGATAGTCGTGCGCAGTACAACGATACTCGTGCTCACTATGATAGTCGTGCACAGTACAACGATACTCGTGCTCACTATGATAGTCGTGCGCAGTACAACGATACTCGTGCTCACTATGATAGTCGTGCACAGTACAACGATACTCGTGCTCACTATGATAGTCGTGCGCAGTACAACGATACTCGTGCTCACTATGATAGTCGTGCACAGTACAACGATACTCGTGCTCACTATGATAGTCGTGCGCAGTACAACGATACTCGTGCTCACTATGATAGTCGTGCGCAGTACAACGATACTCGTGCTCACTATGATAGTCGTGCACAGTACAACGATACTCGTGCTCACTATGATAGTCGTACGCAGTACAACGATACTCGTGCTCACTATGATAGTCGTGCGCAGTACAACGATACTCGTGCTCACTATGATAGTCGTGCGCAGTACAACGATACTCGTGCTCACTATGATAGTCGTGCACAGTACAACGATACTCGTGCTCACTATGATAGTCGTGCACAGTACAACGATACTCGTGCTCACTATGATAGTCGTGCACAGTACAACGATACTCGTGCTCACTATGATAGTCGTGCACAGTACAACGATACTCGTGCTCACTATGATAGTCGTGCGCAGTACAACGATACTCGTGCTCACTATGATAGTCGTGCGCAGTACAACGATACTCGTGCTCACTATGATACTCGTGCGCAGTACAACGATACTCGTGCGCAGTACAATGACACTCGTGCACAGTACAACAATACTCGTGCGCAGTACAATGATACTCGTGCACAGTACAATGATACTCGTGCTCAGTACAATGATACTCGTGCACAGTACAATGATACTCGTGCACAGTACAATGATACTCGTGCACAGTACAATGATACTCGTGCACAGTACAATGATACTCGTGCGCAGTACAATAATACTCGTGCGCAGTGCAATGATACTCGTGCGCAGTACAATGATACTCGTGCGCAGTACAATGATACTCGTGCACAGTACAATGATACTCGTGCGCAGTACAATGATACACGTGCGCAGTACAATGATACTCCTGCTCAGTACAATGATACTCGTGCACAGTACAATGATACTCGTACGCAGTATAATGATACTCGTGCGCAGTACAATGATACTCTTGCGCAATACAATGATACTCCTGCTCAGTACAATGATACTCGTGCGCAGTACAATGATACTCGTGCACAGTACAATGATACACGTGCGCAGTACAATGATACTCCTGCTCAGTACAATGATATTCGTGCACAGTACAATGATACTCGTGCGCAGTACAATGATACTCCTGCTCAGTACAATGATACTCCTGCTCAGTACAATGATACTCCTGCTCAGTACAATGATATTCGTGCACAGTACAATGATACTCGTGCGCAGTACAATGATACTCCTGCTCAGTACAATGATACTCCTGCTCAGTACAATGATACTCCTGCTCAGTACAATGATACTCCTGCTCAGTACAATGATACTCGTGCACAGTACAATGATACTCGTGCACAGTACAATGATACTCGTGCACAGTACAATGATACTCGTGCGCAGTACAATGATACTCGTGCGCAGTACAATGATACTCGTGCGCAGTACAATGATACTCGTGCGCAGTACAATGATACTCGTGCTCACTATGATAGTCGTGCGCAGTACAACGATACTCGTGCTCACTATGATTGTCGTGCGCAGTACAACGATACTCGTGCTCACTATGATAGTCGTGCGCAGTACAACGATACTCGTGCTCACTATGATAGTCGTGCGCAGTACAACGATACTCGTGCTCACTATGATAGTCGTGCGCAGTACAACGATACTCGTGCTCACTATGATAGTCGTGCACAGTACAACGATACTCGTGCTCACTATGATAGTCGTACACAGTACAACGATACTCGTGCTCACTATGATAGTCGTGCGCAGTACAACGATACTCGTGCTCACTATGATAGTCGTGCGCAGTACAACGATACTCGTGCTCACTATGATAGTCGTGCGCAGTACAACGATACTCGTGCTCACTATGATAGTCGTGCGCAGTACAACGATACTCGTGCTCACTATGATAGTCGTGCACAGTACAACGATACTCGTGCTCACTATGATAGTCGTGCACAGTACAACGATACTCGTGCTCACTATGATAGTCGTGCGCAGTACAACGATACTCGTGCTCACTATGATAGTCGTGCGCAGTACAACGATACTCGTGCTCACTATGATAGTCGTGCGCAGTGCAACGATACTCGTGCTCACTATGATAGTCGTGCGCAGTACAACGATACTCGTGCTCACTATGATAGTCGTGCGCAGTACAACGATACTCGTGCTCACTATGATAGTCGTGCGCAGTACAACGATACTCGTGCTCACTATGATAGTCGTGCGCAGTGCAACGATACTCGTGCTCACTATGATAGTCGTGCGCAGTACAACGATACTCGTGCTCACTATGATAGTCGTGCGCAGTACAACGATACTCGTGCTCACTATGATAGTCGTGCGCAGTACAACGATACTCGTGCTCACTATGATAGTCGTGCGCAGTACAACGATACTCGTGCTCACTATGATAGTCGTGCGCAGTACAACGATACTCGTGCTCACTATGATAGTCGTGCGCAGTACAACGATACTCGTGCTCACTATGATAGTCGTGCGCAGTACAACGATACTCGTGCTCACTATGATAGTCGTGCGCAGTGCAACGATACTCGTGCTCACTATGATAGTCGTGCGCAGTACAACGATACTCGTGCTCACTATGATAGTCGTGCGCAGTACAACGATACTCGTGCTCACTATGATAGTCGTGCGCAGTACAACGATACTCGTGCTCACTATGATAGTCGTGCGCAGTGCAACGATACTCGTGCTCACTATGATAGTCGTGCGCAGTACAACGATACTCGTGCTCACTATGATAGTCGTGCGCAGTACAACGATACTCGTGCTCACTATGATAGTCGTGCGCAGTACAACGATACTCGTGCTCACTATGATAGTCGTGCGCAGTACAACGATACTCATGCTCACTATGATAGTCGTGCGCAGTACAACGATACTCGTGCTCACTATGATAGTCGTGCGCAGTACAACGATACTCGTGCTCACTATGATAGTCGTGCGCAGTACAACGATACTCGTGCTCACTATGATAGTCGTGCGCAGTACAACGATACTCGTGCTCACTATGATAGTCGTGCACAGTACAACGATACTCGTGCTCACTATGATAGTCGTGCGCAGTACAACGATACTCGTGCTCACTATGATAGTCGTGCGCAGTACAACGATACTCGTGCTCACTATGATAGTCGTGCGCAGTACAACGATACTCGTGCTCACTATGATAGTCGTGCGCAGTACAACGATACTCGTGCTCACTATGATAGTCGTGCGCAGTACAACTATAGTCGTGCTCACTATGATAGTCGTGCGCAGTACAACGATACTCGTGCTCACTATGATAGTCGTGCGCAGTACAACGATACTCGTGCTCACTATGATAGTCGTGCGCAGTACAACGATACTCGTGCTCACTATGATAGTCGTGCGCAGTACAACGATACTCGTGCGCTGTACGATACTCGTGCGCAGTACAATGATAGTCGTGCTAGTACAACGATACTCGTGCGCAGTACAACGATACTCGTGCGCAGTACAATGATACTCGTGCACAGTACGATAGTCGTGCGCAGTACAATGATACTCGAGCGCAGTACAACGATAGTCGTGCGCAGTACAATGATACTCGTGCACAGTACGATAGTCGTGCGCAGTACAATGATACTCGTGCGCAGTACAATGATACTCGTACGCAGAACGATACTCGTGCACAGTACAATGATACTCGTGCGCAGTACAACGATACTCGTGCGCAGTACAATGATACTCGTACGCAGAACGATACTCGTTCACAGTACAATGACACTCGTGCGCAGTACAGTGACACTCGTGCACAGTACGATAGTCGTGCGCAGTACAATGATACTCGTGCGCAGTACAACGATAGTCGTGCGCAGTACAAAGATACTCGTGCACAGTACGATAGTCGTGCGCAGTACAATGATACTCGAGCGCAGTACAACGATAGTCGTGTGCAGTACAATGATACTCGTGCACAGTACGATAGTCGTGCGCAGTACAATGATACTCGTGCGCAGTACAACGATAGTCGTGTGCAGTACAATGATACTCGTGCACAGTACGATAGTCGTGCGCAGTACAATGATACTCGTGCGCAGTACAACGATAGTCGTGCCCAGTACAATGATACTCGTGCGCAGTACAATGATACTCGTGCGCAGTACAATGATACTCGTGCGCAGTACAACGATAGTCGTGCACAGTACAATGATACTCGTGCGCAGTACAATGATACTCGTGCGCAGTACAACGATAGTCGTGCACAGTACAATGATACTCGTGCACAGTACAATGATACTCGTGCACAGTACAATGATACTCGTGCACAGTACAATGACACTCGTGCACAGTACAATGACACTCGTGCGCAGTACAATGACACTCGTGCACAGTACAATGACACTCGTGCACAGTACAATGACACTCGTGCGCAGTACAATGATACTCGTGCGCAGTACAATGATACTCGTGCGCAGTACAATGATACTCGTGCGCAGTACAATGATACTCGTGCGCAGTACAATGATACTCGTGCACAGTACAATGATACTCGTGCACAGTACAATGACACTCGTGCGCAGTACAATGATACTCGTGCGCAGTACAATGATACTCGTGCACAGTACAATGATACTCGTGCGCAGTACAATGATACTCGTGCGCAGTACAATGATACTCGTGCTCATTACAATGATACTCGTGCACAGTACAATGATACTCGTGCGCAGTACAATGTTACTCGTGCGCAGTATAATGATACTCGTGCGCAGTACAATGATACTCGTGCACAATACAATGATACTCCTGCTCAGTACAATGATGCTCGTGCGCAGTACAATGATACTCGTGCGCAGTACAATGATACACGTGCGCAGTACAAAGATACTCCTGCTCAGTACAATGATACTCGTGCACAGTACAATGATACTCGTGCGCAGTACAATGTTACTCGTGCGCAGTATAATGATACTCGTGCGCAGTACAATGATACTCGTGCGCAATACAATGATACTCCTGCTCAGTACAATGATACTCGTGTGCAGTACAATGATACTCGTGCGCAGTACAATGATACTCGTGCGCAGTACTATGATACTCCTGCTCAGTACAATGATACTCCTGCTCAGTACAATGATACTCGTGCACAGTACAATGATACTCGTGCACAGTACAATGATACTCGTGCGCAGTACAATGATACTCGTGCGCAGTACAATGATACTCGTGTGCAGTACAATGATACTCGTGCGCAGTACAATGATACTCGTGCGCAGTACAATGATACTCGTGCGCAATACGCAATACGCCCAACCAATATTTTCAGTTTTATAGGGAAAACCGTTCATTAAGTAAATATTCGTTATATAAACCGTTCGTTATACCATACTTCACTCTACTCGATGCTTTACGAGCAGCGATTAAACGTAACAGCGAAACCTGGGACGAAGCAATACCTGGTGTTCAGTGTGCAGTTCATTAAATATACAATGTGAAAGTTAAAACACATGTGGAAAATAAATTCCCATAATTATACTGTATATTTTTTTATAATGTAAATATACCTGATTAATTCATTAGTGTTGTTCTTTATTGTATTTTAAAGAGAACCAACAGGGAAGCTCTTCGCCTGCGCTGATGGGGAGGGAGAGGTCGAGACGGGGCATCAGGGAGCGGGAGTGTTTGGAATGGAGTTAAGAGGCTGTGAAAACATGGGACCAGGAAATTGGCGTTCACTGCGGCCTAAGGATTAATATAGGCTTCATTTCATAATAGGAAGTGTCATAATTGTTCCTGGTGAAGAGTGAGGGAACGTGATTTACGGGACCACCGTAATAAAGTGGAAAAATTAGTGAATAATGCTGGGACCGGTGGTGACTGGTACGCCGCCATGCAGTGTGTCCAGGGGAAAATACCCGTGATTTAATCCTCACTCATCGGTCTCAGATCTTAATGGAGTGACCTCTAATGTGTATAATAATTATGAGACATTAAATCATCTTGTGAATTGTAATGTAATCAGTGATAATAACACTAAGTTAAGAGAATGCGTGAAGTAAAATAAGTCGCCATGTTCTTAGTGAACACATTAGACCTTGTGGTTCCTGTCCCGAGGGTAGTGAAGTTTTTATGGAGTCACGACTTGTAAACCGGGACAAACCAACGAATACCTGGAGTTTACCTGGAGAGAGTTCCGGGGGTCAATGCCCCCGGGGCCCGGTCTGTGACCAGGCCTCCTGGTGGATCAGAGCCTGATCAACCAGGCTGTTGCTGCTGGCTGCACACAAACCAACGTACGAGCCACAGCCCGGCTGGTCAGGAACTGACTTTAGGTGCTTGTCCAGTGCCAGCTTGAAGACTGCCAGGGGTCTGTTGGAATCCCCCTTATGTATGCTGGGAGGCAGTTGAACAGTCTCAGGCCCCTGACACTTATTGTATGGTCTCTTAACGTGCTAGTGACACCCCTGGTTTTCATTGGGGGGATGTTGCATCGTCTGCCAAGTCTTTTGCTTTCGTAGCGAGTGATTTTCGTGTGCAAGTTCGGTACTAGTCCCTCTAGGATTTTCCAGGTGTATATAATCATGTATCTCTCCCGCCTGCGTTCCAGGGAATACAGGTTCAGGAACCTCAAGCGCTCCCAGTAATTGAGGTGTTTTATCTCCGTTATGCGCGCCGTGAAGGTTCTCTGTACATTTTCTAGGTCAGCAATTTCACCTGCCTTGAAAGGTGCTGTTAGTGTGCAGCAATATTCCAGCCTAGATAGAACAAGTGACCTGAAGAGTGTCATCATGGGCTTGGCCTCCCTACCTTCAAAGGTTCTCATTATCCATCCTGCCATTTTTCTAGCAGATGCGATTGATACAATGTTATGGTCCTTGAAGGTGAGATCCTCCGACATGATCACTCCCAGGTCTTTGACGTTGGTGTTTTGCTCTATTTTGTGACCAGAATTTGTTTTGTACTCTGATGAAGATTTAATTTCCTCGTGTTTACCATATCTGAGTAATTGAAATTTCTCATCGTTGAACTTCATATTGTTTTCTGCACCCCACTGAAAGATTCGGTTGATGTCCGCCTGGAGCCTTGCAGTGTCTGCAATGGAAGACACTGTCATGCAGATTCAGGTGTCATCTGCAAAGGAAGACACGGTGCTGTGGCTGACATCCTTGTCTATGTCGGATATGAGGATGAGGAACAAGATGGGAGCGAGTACTGTGCCTTGTGGAACAGAGCTTTTCACCGTAGCTGCCTCGGACTTTACTCTGTTGACGACTACTCTCTGTGTTCTGTTAGTGAGGAAATTATAGATCCATCGACCGACTTTTCCTGTTATTCCTTTAGCAAGCATTTTGTGCGCTATTACGCCATGGTCACACTTGTCGAAGGCTTTTGCAAAGTCTGTATATATTACATCTGCATTCTTTTTATCTTCTAGTGCATTTAGGACCTTGTCGTAGTGATCCAATAGTTGAGACAGACAGGAGCGACCTGTTCTAAACCCATGTTGCCCTGGGTTGTGTAATTGATGGAATAAGAACCATGTCGGTGTAGCAGGACATCGAAATGAGATGGTGAATGAAGGAAATAAGGAGTATCAATCTCCCGCAGTTAAGTAACCCTTCTAGTTATAGCAGACTGATACTGGCCAGTTAGGTATGTTGTAATTGGATAGGTTATGGGTGATCCAACTACATCAAGTGACCACCAGAGAATATCTGGTAAGTGGTGGGATTATGGACAAGTGTTTTTCCTTGATGAATATATCCATGTGTAACCTACCCCCCTTCCCCTTCATTCAGTTAAACTAATATAATCTATACAGTCCACAATTAATTAGTAGCGCCGTACTTGTGGGTGCTATCCAATTTATACTGGTCTCGGATAGATATGGATAAGATTGTGAGGTCGAAGGGACCACCTGCAGTGACCAGGGGTGGTTAAGTTTTCTCACATGTCTACACGGGGTGACTACGGTAAACAATATGGTTGTTGTCTCCCAATGAGATTACTTGTATGTATATAATGTTGAGGTACATACAGGTAACCCCCTATAAAATTTTCCATACATGTGCAACATCTGGGTATCTTTATTGTAGACGTTTGGTCATCCAGTGGCTTTATTAACACAGATTCTAGGACATAATTTGAAGACAGTAGAACTATATACAAAAGATGAGGTAATCGGTCCCTCAGTCTTGGAGTTGGTGTTGAGAGCACCGTGGTTGTAGAGATTCTGGGGCAAAGACAAGGAGACTGGCGCTTATATAGGCTTCAGTGGGTAAGGACGTGTAGCAGACGAGGGCATAGTCACTGGTAGGCGGGATTCCCCAGTGGAAGTAGGTCCTACTCAAAGGGATGGGTTAGTTGTAGTAGCCGTGAAGAAGGTCTTGTAGATGTCCTCTGAACCAAGAATCCGTGATGTTGCAGTGTCTGACAAGTTGTGCAAGACAGGTATACAATACCGATGAGATGAAAGTTAAGACACATGTGCAACATCTAAGTATCTTTATTGTAGACGTTTCGCCATCCAATGGCTTTATCAATACAAATTATAGGACATAACTAGAAGATAATAGAACTATATATAAAGATATATAGTAGAACTATATATAAAGATACCCAGATGTTGCACATGTGTCTTAACTTTCATCTTGTCGGTATTGTATACCTTTCTTGCACAAATATACAATGTCTTTGTAGATGATACTCCACATTTTGCTGTGTATGGTGTAACAGCGCACAGAATGCGTGATAAAGGAATAACAGGAAATGTTGGTAGATGGCTCTATAACTTCCTGACAAACAGAACACAAAGAAAAGTGAACAAAGAAAAGTCTGAGGCAACTACGGTGAAAAGCTCTGTTCCACAAGGCACAGTACTGGTTCCCATCTTATTCCTCATCCTCATATCTGACCGTCGATGGATGTCACTGTCATGGCAATTCGGGTGTCATCCACTAAGGAAGACACGGAGCTAACTCCGTGGATGGCACACTGCAAGACTCCAAGCGGATATCATCCATATCTTCAAATGGGCCACTTAAATAGCTTGTACTCTCTAGGCTGGAATACTTCTGTACACTAACTGCCCTCTTCAAGGCTGGCGAAAATGCTGACCTGGAGAGTGTACAAAGAACATTCATGGCACACATAAGTACCATAGTGGGATTGGTTGAAGTTCCTTGATTTGTATTCCTTGGAACGCAGGCGAGAGAGATGCATGATTATATACACTTGGAAAATCCTAGAGGGATTAGTACCAGACTTGCACATGATAATCACTCAATATGAAAGCAAAAGACTCGGCAGGAGATGCAACATTCCCTCAGTGAAAAGCAGGGGCTCCACGAGTACACTGAGAGACAATAAGTGTCAGGGGCCCAAAACTGTTCAATTGCCTCCCATCATACATAAGTGGGATTACCAATAGACCTCTGACTGTCTTCAAGAAGGCACTGGACAGGCACCTAAAGTAAGTACCTGGCCAGCCGGACTGTGGTTCCTACGTCAACTTGCGTGCGACCAGCAGTAACAGCCTGGTTGATCAGACCCTGATCCACCACGAGGCCTGGTCTCAGACCGGGCCACGGGAGCGTTGACCCCCGAAACCCTCTCCAGGTATCTCCAGGTGTACTCTACGAGTTGCTGTCCCGTAGTTTACAACTTAATTACAATTGGGCTGTAAACTACTCTCAGAGCCCGGCCATGGTCCAGACTCGTCTTTGCTCATGCTATGTTTAGGAGTTTACCTGGAGAGGGTTCTGGGGGTCAACACCCCCGCGGCCAGGTCTGAGACCAGGCCTCGTGGTGGATCAGAGTCTGATCAACTATGCTGTTACTGTTGGCAGCACATAAACCTGACATATGAACCACAGCCCGGCTGATCAGGTACTGACTTTAGGTGTCTGTCCTGTGCCTTCTTGAAGACATCCAGGGGTCTATTGGTAATCCCCCTTATGTATGCTGGGAGGCAGCTGAACAGTCTTGGGCCCCTGACACTTATTGTGTTGTCTCTTAGTGTACTCGTGGCGTCCCTGGTTTTCACTGGGGGAGTGTTGCATCTCCTTTAGAGATTCAGCATCACATGTGTGACTTTTCATACTAGCCGCTATAACATTATTTCCTATATTCTTCCGTTTTGTATGTCTTAGATTCAAATCACCAACCAGCAAGATGTTTGGGGATTGGGCTGGAAGGTTTTTCCAGACAGTAATCAATTTTCTATAGCTGTTCCTTGAACTGTGGGAAGTTGCATCTGGTGGCTTATATACAATCACAATGACTAACTTTTGGTTCTCGATCTTTATTGTTAGAACTTCAAGTACATCATTTGTGGTCTTCAGTAACTCTGTGCACATGAGCTATTCTTTGACGTGCAGGGCAACCCCTTCTTGTTGCCTGTTCTTTCTGTTGCATCTAAAAAGTTTGTACCCAGTTATCCATATTTCATATTTCTTTGTCAAAGTGATCTTTTGCGTGGGTCTCTATGAAGATTGAAAACATTGCATTTGACTCCTCTAGAAGTCCACTGATGAAAGGTATTTTGTTGATGGTGGATGGCTTACGCCATGTATATTAGCAAATATAAATGAAGCTGTATTGCGTGTTTGTTGGGGGGAGTTTGTTGTTGGCATCAGTAGTTGTGGTCCTGGAGGGACGGAGGGAACGAAGGGGGCCATTGACTGTGCCTCCAGTCCAACAAGGCTCCAAGGTGGACTATTTTGATTATTTTTATCTATTTTCTTTATCGTTTCCTAACACTACAAAATCACTTAGACTCGAGGTTGTCGTAACTACTTTGGTTTGTTTAATAAGGCCTGTACTTCCTGATTGCTTTTAAAAGGTATGGGGTGCAGTTGGTGTTATAGCTTTGTTTTTTGAGGATTGATGAGTGGCACATTTCAGGCTGGAAGGATTTGAAGGAGGTAGAATGACACACTCCTCTTGACTAGAAGGTCGCGGCATTTTTTGGGATGCTCAAAGTTGCATGTCCCATTTGTTTTTCCTGATATTCCATGCTTACAGATGCCCCAAGCATAGAATTTGCACCATTTTGCTTTTTGTTGGCTAAAAATTATGGTAGATACATTCTCAAATTGTGAAGTTTCCAGAACTGCACTAGTATCTTCGGTAGCCAAGCCAGAAAAAGACTCTTCCTCATGTAGGGGGAGGGTAATGGAACGTAATTATTAATCAGGAAATATGGGAGTAAGAGAGTCAGTAGACAGGGGACGGGCAGGCGAGGTGGTAGGAGAGATGATTAGCAGAGGTAGGTAATGTGAGGTCACTGGTGACTACATCTTCACCTCTCATTACTCTACCCACCACACTACTCACCCTCTCACTACTTGAAATAAAATAATGAATAAAATAGCAAATAACGGGGACAGTGAATATTACTATTCTACTCAAACACAGTTTATTATTAAGTCTTTGTTCAATAATATATTTGGGAACAGGAGTACATTATTGTGTTTAGATAAATGGGGCGGTATATATAAGCAGTGAGACAGAGAGTACAATCAACTTAACCAAAATGAATATAACTTACAATATAGTTCAGAGAGACAGTCCATCACAGGAACCAAGCCACAGGTCCCAAGACCTATACAGCACGAGTACTGCTCCAAGCCAGTACTCTGCCCAATGTCTCCAACAGAGAGCCCCATCAGATCAGAGCTCTGCCCCACGCCGCAGCTCTGCTTGACTCTCCCGAGCCCTGCACCCCAGCAGCAGCTCCTCCTGAGCTCTGCACACAGCAGCAGCTCCACTCGAAGTCTCCCGATCATGCTCTTCCTTGGGCTTATATGGTAGTCCAAGCGCCCTCCACAATGAGGTGTGCACCAAGTGTACGACCTGACGCCGAGATCCGACGCCAATGACGAACAAAGGAGCTGAGACTTAAGCCGAAAAGGCGTGGCTGCTTAACCACTTGCTAAGGCAAGGTGAGACCATATAATTAGGTCTCCCCAGAGACCTCACAAGCCCAGCTGAACTACATGTATAATAGTCGCTGTTTTTTTTTTTTAAGACTGTAGTAGTGGCTGAGGCAGAGTCTTTAGCTGAGTGTGAATCAGCCCTGGGGCTGGCGCTGAGCTGCCTGATGTTTTTTTCTTCTGTATTTTTTTTTTCAACAGGTGTTTATTTTTGGGTCAACTGTTGTAGTCTGGACATTTTGAATGTTAAACTTTATTCCTCTCACATCCTCCCATGTTCTATATATGTTGGGTAGACTGTCTAAGAGTTCCTCTTTGTTCTCTTACTTATTATTTATTACCCTCCTGAGTACCTGCCTAAAGCTCCATATCCTTATTGCAAATCCAGAAGCAAATTGCTAGTTGAATGTCATTTTTGGTAATGTTTATTCTTGCACAAGAGACGCGGTGTTTGGAAAAACACAAATTGCATGTGATCCTGGATTTTTTTTCCCAAGGGCTTCATCACATGCTCCACAGCTATACTGTATTGCCCTCCTGCCCATATCCTACTTACACTCTGGATGCCACGAAACAAGATCTCTACTTTACCTTTCTGCTCTGCATGCAGGGACGTGGCGCTGTGGTGTATAAGGATGACAGTGATATGGGTATGTGGACCAGTGTCTACCCATGTCACTAACTTTGATTGCTCTCAGTCACGGCAAGTGTCAATCATCACTGAACTTGACCCCCTAGATCAGATAAATACTGTATGTGTAAATCTTACCCAAGCAGTGTTGTGATTCAATTTGAATACTTTGTACACAAAGTTATTTCAGTCATTACCTTACGATCTTTAACTTTTCTGTACTTTGTTATATTGATGGACTGTCATTTTACAGTTGCTCTGTGTCTGTGTCTGTGTGTGTGTGTGTGTGTGTGTGTGTGTGTGTGTGTGTGTGTGTGTGTGTGTGTGTGTGTGTGTGTGTGTGTGTGTGTGTGTGTGTGTGTGTGTGTGTGTGTGTGTGTGTGTGTGTGTGTGTGTGTGTGTGTGTGTGTGTGTGTGTGTGTGTGTTTATGTAATTTTGTTGATTACATGCTTAGACTTTAAGACTTGCTCTGCGTGGCTATGTCATTTTATATGACTGTATTGTGTCAATCTATTTTATTTTGGTTCATTTTCTATTGTACATTGATTATTCATGTCTTGTACGAGTTCTGAACCTCAACAAATATGACTTGTGCACCAGGTTACCCTTGTATGTTCAGTACTCTACTGTTTTAATTTACTCCAGAATTCTTAGATCACCTAAGTACTGATCGATCAATGTCCTCTGATTTCCACTACGATCCATTAAATAAAATTCACTATGCTTTCCATATGATCTACTCGTGTAGAATAGAGGGTATATGTGGGTGTGTATGACTAATAAGCTAGTGATCCAATCAATTCAGTATTGGAATTCAGCCTAAGAAGCCTGTCATCCCATTTCTGAAACTAAATCATACCTCGATTTCTACCCCAGGGCAGTGTACACCAGTTGCAGGTTCATCTCTGGTGAGCTGGAGGCTGTGGTACGACCCTTCACAGTGGTCACCCCCCACAAAATACAAAAACAAAGCGAGCATTTAATGATACTGTTAATGGGTACTTACCATCGTGAAGTTTGGGGGGTCTAGGGTGCTACCGTAGGGACACCTGAGATACCTTGTATGAGTCACAGATCAGCAACTAGCTTTGTTCACGAAAGAAGCTACAAATTAGCTTCGTAGGTAACAGTGAAGGGGTCTAATTCACACTGTAATGCGTGATAGAATAATAAAGTACTTCACTGCGCAAATGCATGTCGTAGGATAAGCCGTCGTAATTAACTAGGCTGTTAATTGATCGGCACAATTAGGCAGAGTCTGGCCACCCGCCTCGCTCTTGAACAGTTTTTGTGACTAAAGCTCGGGTGCCCGGTGTATGCAACTGTGTCTGGTCACCGGCACAGCTGGCTGTTGTCAGTTTGTGAAGGATGTGAAAGGTAATTGTAGATACTGAGCTAAATTACTTTATGTCTAAATCTAACTTAGATTAAATACTTATAAGTAGTAGTAGTGATTTTAGCCTATAGAGGCTTCTTTACTAAATTAGTCTTATAAATTAAGATTATACAAAGAAATATGTCAGCGTCGAGGTACAGGCATAGGGAGATAAATGGTATTATTACAACCTAGGATTTCAAAGGCCTGTTATTCCAGGTGTAATGGGAGCAAAAGAAACGCAGCAGAAAAAGTTTAGACTTATATTATCCTTCACCAATTTAGAACAGCAATATGTACACTATGTACAGTGATAAGTATAGTGCACGTCACGGTAAGCAAGGCAGAAATAGAAGCCACAAGATAGCAGACCATGCTCAACCAGCTCTAGAATGGGAATGACAAGGGCAGACAGGAGAGCGGTATCCACATAACCTCTGCGATTGCCAATCCCACCTTCTTATTGGCTAGAACCTGGTCACTAGTTGAACGATGGGGCCCCATCACCAACTCTTAGCAACCTGGTTCACTGGTTGGGGGAGATAGCCTGTAAATGAGGGTGTGTACATGCGCCGAATAAAGGTTACGTACTCTTTGCATGCCACAGGTATAAAATACCGACACAATGTAAATATAAACACTTAAGCAGTATAATATGATCTATTGACTACGTTTCGCCCACATAGTGGGCTTTATCAAGTCACAAATAGATCTGTTTGTGACTTGATAAACCCACTGTGTGGGCGAAACGTTGTCAATAAAGGATCACATTATACTGCGTATGTGTTTATATTTCCATAGGCATATAGATCAAGTTACAGTCTATCCCTGACTGTCGTGATCTCAACCTTCCCCTCCTGTCTCCTAACAGGTACGGGAAATCATTCCTGATATTAGTCTCGGGTGCATCTGCCAGTCCATTTATATTGTATTAAACTATCTGCGTGCATGACTAGGTTATCCTGCATGCACATAGCATGATCCAAGCTGTTAGGGGTATGCCATGTCACTGGTATGTCGTGTCAGTGGTATATCATATCAGTGCTATGTCATGCCAGTGGTATTCAAGAATTCGAGTGTCTGATTCCGACACTCGTGTCACAGCTTAGTAATGTGATGGTTGAGTTTGAGTCAAGTCAGTGATGGTGCCCCGGCAGTGCCCACGGGCCTGGGCAGTTACGATGTAGTAAACATCGGACAGACGTGCTGACACACCACACATAATATTCTACCTAAACCCCAGTGTAGTGCTACAACCCATCTACAACACATACAACATGGGTCACATATAGCATGTGTCACATACAGTATGGGTCACACAGTATGAGTCACCTACAGCATGGGTCATCTGCAGAATGGGTCACAAAAAGTATTGATCACATGCAGCATGGCTCATGAATAGTATCTGTCATATACATTCTGGCTTAATGATTATGGGTCACATACAGCATGTGTCACATACATCATGGATCATGAACAGCATTTGTCACAGTATGGGTTACATGGTATGGGTCACATTCAACGTACATTACATATAACATGGGCCACACACAGCATGAGTCACAATGTGTCACAAGCAAGGTGTGTCGCATTCAGTATGAGTTACATACAATGTGAGCCATAGGCAGCATGGGCCACGTACAATATAAGCCATAGGCAGCATGGGTCACATACAATGTAAGCCATAGGCAGCATGGGTCACATACAATGTAAGCCATAGGCAGCATGGGCCACATACAATATAAGCCATAGGCAGCATGGGCCACATACAATATAAGCCATAGGCAGCATGGGTCACATACAATGTAAGCCATAGGCAGCATGGGTCACATACAATGTAAGCCATAGGCAGCATGGGTCACATACAATGTAAGCCATAGGCAGCATGGGTCACATACAATGTGAGCCATAGGCAGCATGGGCCACATACAATATAAGCCATAGGCAGCATGGGTCACATACAATGTAAGCCATAGGCAGCATGGGTCACATACAATATAAGCCATAGGCAGCATGGGTCACATACAATGTAAGCCATAGGCAGCATGGGTCACATACAATGTAAGCCATAGGCAGCATGGGTCACATACAATGTAAGCCATAGGCAGCATGGGTCACATACAATGTAAGACATAGGCAGCATGGGCCACATACAATGTGAGCCATAGGCAGCATGGGTCACACAGTATGGGTCATATACATCATGGGTCACAGTAGCATGGATCACAGCAGCATGGATCACAGCAGCATAGATCACAGCAGCATGGATCACAGCAGCATGGGTCACAACAGCATGGATCACAGCAGCATGGGTCACAGCAGCATGGATCACAGCAGCATGGGCCACAACAGCTTGGGTCACAGCAGCATGGGTCACAACAGCATGGATCACAGCAGCATGGGTCACAGCAGCATGGATCACAGCAGCATGGGCCACAACAGCTTGGGTCACAGCAGCATGGGTCACAACAGCATGGATCACAACAGCTTGGGTCACAGCAGCATGGGTCACAACAGCATGGGCCACAACAGCTTGGGTCACAGCAGCATGGGTCACAGCAGCATGGGTCACAACAGCATGGGCCACAACAGCTTGGGTCACAGCAGCATGGGTCACAGCAGCATGGGTCACAACAGCATGGGTCACAACTGCTTATTTCCAGTTCCGTCATAAAACTCTGGGAATTTCCTGAGACAAGTTTTGTCATCTCTGATCTCAAGGAACTCTTCTTGTCTCACTCTTATCGTTTTGTATTATGCTAGGAGTGTGTGTGGGTAGGTGGGTGAGTCAGTGTGGGTGTGGGTGAGTGCGTGTATGGGTGTGTGGGTGAGTGTGAGTGTGAGTGAGTGTGAGTGTGGGTGAGTGTGAGTGTGGGTGAGTGTGAGTGTGGGTGAGTGTGAGTGTGGGTGAGTGTGAGTGTGGGTGAGTGTGAGTGTGGGTGAGTGTGAGTGTGGGTGAGTGTGAGTGTGGGTGAGTGTGAGTGTGGGTGAGTGTGAGTGTGGGTGAGTGTGAGTGTGGGTGAGTGTGAGTGTGGGTGAGTGTGTGCATGTGGGTGAGTGTGGGTGTGGGTGAGTACGTGTATGAGTGAGTGTAAGCGTGGGTGAGTGTGGGTGTGGGTGAGTGCGTGTATGTGTGATTGTGAGTGTGGGTGAGTGCGTGTATGGGTGAGTGTGGGTGAGTGTGAGTGTGGGTGAGTGCGTGTATGGGTGAGTGTGAGTGTGGGTAAGTGTGAGTGTGGGTGAGTATGAGTGTTGAATGCGTGTGGGGGTAAGTGTGGGTTTGGGTGAGAGTGTGACTGTGCGTGACTTTGGTGTGATTGTGAATGTGATTGTGAGTGTAATTGTGGGCGTGATTGTGAATGTGATTGTGAGTGTGATTGTGAGTGTAATTGTGGGCGTGATTGTGAATGTGATTGTGAGTGTGATTGTGAGTGTAATTGTGGGCGTGATTGTGAATGTGATTGTGAGTGTAATTGTGGGCGTGATTGTGAATGTGATTGTGAATGTGATTGTGAGTGTAATTGTGGGCGTGATTGTGAATGTGATTGTGTGATTGTGGGCGTGATTGTGAATGTGATTGTGTGATTGTGGGTGTGATTGTGAATGTGATTGTGTGATTGTGGGCGTGATTGTGAATGTGATTGTAAGTGTGATTGTGAGTGTGATTGTAAGTGTGATTATGGGTGTGATTGTGAGTGTGATTGTGATTGTAAGTGTGATTGTGAGTGTGATTATGGGTGTGATTGTGAATGTGATTGTGAGTGTGATTGTGAGTGTTACTGTGGGTGTGACTGCGGGTGTGATTGTGGGCATGATTGTGGGTGTGATTGCGAGTGTGGCTGTGAGTGTGACTGTGTGATTGTGAGTGTGACTGTGGGTGTGATTGTGGTTATGATTGTGGGTGTGATTGTGGATGTGACTGTGGGTTGGATTGTGGGTGTGATTGTGCTTATGATTGTGGGTGTGATTGTGGATGTGATTGTGGGTGTGACTGTGGGTGTGATTGTGGGTGTGATGGGAGAGAGAGTGACTGTGGGTGTGATGGGTGAGATTGTGACTGTGGGTGTGATGGGTGAGAGTGTGACTGTGGGTGTGATGGGTGAGAGTGTGACTGTGGGTGTGATGGGTGAGAGTGTGACTGTGGGTGTGATGGGTGAGAGTGTGACTGTGGGTGTGATGGGTGAGAGTGTGACTGTGGGTGTGATGGGTGAGAGTGTGACTGTGGGTGTGATGGGTGAGAGTGTAACTGTGGCTGTGACTGTGGGTGTGATGGGTGAGAGTGTAACTGTGGGTGTGATGGGTGAGAGTGTGACTGGGTGTGATGGGTGAGAGTGTGACTGTGGGTGTGAGGTAGGCGAGTGAGAGTGTTGGTGTGGGTGAGTGGGAGAGTGGGTGAATGAGTGTGGGTATGGGTGCGAGCGAGCTTTGGTTATTCAGACTGTGGGTGTGGGTGTGGGTGTGGGTGTGGGTGTGAGGCTGGGGTATTCAGCAGGTGCAGAGGATAGCGTGGGTGGTCAGCTGTCAGCCTCTAACTGCTCCTTATATCTCTCTTTAACCTCCCCCTCTTTTCCTCCCCCACTCACCCCCTCCCCCACTCACCCCTCCCCCACTCACCCCTCCCCCACTCACCCCCTCCGCTCTACCCTCTCTGCTTTCTGCTTTCATCTCATCCATAAGAACTTGGTTGAGTTAGGCATAAAAATTAACAACTGGGCGTCTACACTGTAAACTGAATTGTTTGCCATCCTAATGGCGCTAAAGCTAACTTATGACACTTACTGATTCTATGTCATCACTGAAGGTTCTTGACTCACATAGTAACAACATACTCAAAAATCCCGGGAAAAAGAAATTAATGTACAATTGTTATGGATTTCATCACACGTTGGATTATTCCTTCATGATAAACTTGATAAAGTAGCCGAGAAAATTACCCTGAAGGAAAATGTAGAATATAATTTTAATGTGTCTGTGTCTAGCATTAGGAAAAATATTAGGAGAGAAGTAAATAATGAAACTGAATGTTAAAGGAATGCAGTTTAATGCCTGAGTAGATCTATAACCCACTATGATAACATGAACGTAGATAAGTATGTTTATGGAGCAACTCGCAATGTGAACAGACTGATGTTGTAGTGGCCAGACTTAGGCTTGGTTACAAGTACTTCTGGCAGTTTGGCAGACACACAGATGATGATCAAACCAAATACAAGGTATGTGGCCAGCTCTGTGGTCACTATCTTGAACACTATGTGTTTAATTGTCCATAGAGATAACAGTATACTAACAAATGTGACATGTAACTGAAGATATCTTATTAGTGAAAGTAAGATAAGTAAATTTCTTAAATTTGCATGTAACAGATAAGTGAACTTTACATATAAATCCAGACGTACTCCTGTTAACCCTTTTGGGTCCTAGTTCCTAGGCCTTTTCTGCATCCATATGTTCTTGCGCTTCCGTCCACAGGATGGATATGGAGTGCACATTAATATATCCATTTCGGTGGCAAAATCTAATCTCAATCTTCTAATCGGGTGTTATTCTAAGTGACTTAATAACATTCTTGGAATAATTGTAACAGTAAGAGAGGATGCCAAGAGTGCCTGGAGAGTGTAGGAGTGTCTGGAGAACATGTTAAGTGTCTGAAGACGTTTATAACCTGCTCCACTACGTTAGTCAGGTATATTTCACCTGCCGTGTAAGAGAAACCTTCTAACAGTAAAGATACACAACTGTTGCACATGTGTCTTACTCTCCTACTTGTCGGTATTGTGTAAGTTTGATACAACACAAGAGGATCAACAAATACATAGAATGAAAGGAACGTGTGAAAGAACTCGCTTTAATAATGTCAAGTGATCGTTCTTTCGAAAAACAGGATTAGGCAAATATCACAAAATCTAGAAAAATGAAACACAAATAACCCGCACATAAAAGAGAGAAGCTTACGACGACGTTACGGTCCGACTTGGACCATTGACAAAGTCCAATGACAATGGTCCAAGTCGGACCGAAACGTCGTCGTAAGCTTCTCTCTTTTATGTGCGGGTTATTTGTGTATCGTTCCAGTCACGGTATTGTGCCTTTTTGTTATTTATTTAGAAAAATGAAGAGGGAGCGGGGGGAGGAGGGGGGAATAAGAAAATTCTAAACAGGGGAAATAATGCGAGTGATGGAACTTTTCAAATCGCTTGTGCTCTCTCGCTTAGAGTAATATTCAGTGTTGACGGCACCTATGAAGGAAAGAGAAAGAGCTGGAACAGGTACCAAGATCGTTTACGGCCCGCATAGAGCCAATAGAGCATTTAAATTACTGTATTCACTGGAGCAGAGGAGAGAGAGATACATGATAACATATAACAGGAAAGCACTTCAGAGTCTGGTCCCACACCTACACACTCCTATAACAACAAAATAGAATGAGAGATATGGAAGAATATGTAAATATACCCAGTAAAAAGCAGGGGCAACGTGGGCACCATTAGAAAATATTGTATCAATATCCGTGGACCAGACTGTTTAACTCTGCCACAATATAACACGAACATTGCAGTGAGAAGTGTACAACTTTGCAAGTGGAAATCGGGCATATACCTCCAAGCACCAGATCAACCAGGATGTGATGGATATGTAGGCTAGCGGGCAGCCGGCAGTAACAGGCTGGTTGATCAGGCAAGCACCAGACAAGCCTGGACTGGGACCGAGTAAGAAAACTCTTGAAACCCTTCAGGGGTTTATCAGTGGTATATCAAAGGTGTTGTATGATGAAAAACTCAGTAAATGTAAAGGGACCAATACTCTTCAACATCCTTACTGAACACTTCAGTGGAACTACCAACAAAGCTCTCTCGCTGCCTTCAACTATGCACCTCGATGCGCGGTGCATAGTTGGACTGTGTGGGGCTGCCACAACCAGCCTGCTTGATCAAGTTATCAACAAGGAGACCAGGTCTGGGACGGGGCCGCGGGGGCGGTGACCCCCCAGAATCGTCCTCAGCTGTTCAGGTATTCCCAGCAGAGGAGGAAATTACCTGTAAACGTCTTCTCCGTCTGCCCAGCTTGTGTACATTCCTCGCGGGAATAACATCAACACTTGAAGAGTCAACACCCGAGGTGTTGTCAACCTTCCTCTGACTTTAATGTTACATTAGCACCTCTGTTACAAATGAACAATGTCAAACTCTTACGGGTTCTCTGGGGAGAACATACAAGCATGTTCTCTGGGGAGAACATATAAGCATGTTCTCTGGGGAGAACATACAAGCATGTTCTCTGGGGAGAACATACAAGCATGTTCTCTGGGGAGAACATATAAGCATGTTCTCTGGGGAGAACATACAAGCATGTTCTCTGGGGAGAACATATAAGCATGTTCTCCTGTGTTCCTGGTGTGGAGGTTCAGTGACTAAACTGACGGAGAGTGAGATAACGTTGTCAGGTGTTGACGGTGTTGGTAACTGATCACTATTGACTGTGTAGGTAACTGATCACTGTTGACGGTGTTGGTAACTGATCCTTGTTGATAGTGTTGGTAACTGATCACTGTTGATGGTGTTGGTAACTGATCACTGTTGATGGTGTTGGTAACTGATCACTGTTGACGGTGTTGGTAACTGATCACTGTTGACGGTGTTGGTAACTGATCACTAGTGATGGTGCTGGTAACTGATCACTGTTGATGGTGTTGGTAACTGATCACTGTTGATGGTGTTGGTAACTGATCACTGTTGATGGTGTTGGTAACTGATCACTGTTGACGGTGTTGGTAACTGATCCTTGTTGATAGTGTTGGTAACTGATCACTAGTGATGGTGCTGGTAACTGATCACTGTTGATGGTGTTGGTAACTGATCACTGTTGATGGTGTTGGTAACTGATCACTGTTGATGGTGTTGGTAACTGATCACTGTTGATGGTGTTGGTAACTAATCACTGTTGACGGTGTTGGTAACTGATCACTGTTGGCGGTGTTGGTTACTGATCACTGTTGATGATGTTGGAAACTGATCACTGTTGATGGTGTTGGTAACTGATCACTGTTGATGGTGCTGGTAACTGATCACTGTTGATGGTGTTGGTAACTGATCACTGTTGACGGTGTTTTAACTGATCACTGTTGACGGTGTTGGTAACTGATCACTGTTGACGGTGTTGGTAACTGACCATTGTTGGTAACTGATCACTGTTGATGGTGTTGGTAACTGATCACTGTTGACGGTGTTTTAACTGATCACTGTTGACGGTGTTGGTAACTGATCACTGTTGATGGTGTTGGTAACTGATCACTGTTGATGGTGTTGGTAACTGATCACTGTTGATGGTGTTGGTAACTGATCACTGTTGATGGTGTTGGTAACTGATCACTGTTGACGGTGTTGGTAACTGATCACTGTTGATGGTGTTGGTAACTGATCACTGTTGATGGTGTTGGTAACTGATCACTGTTGATGGTGCTGGTAACTGATCACTGTTGATGGTGCTGGTAAGTAATCACTGTTGACGGTGTTGGTAACTGATCACTGTTGGCGGTGTTTTAACTGATCACTGTTGATGGTGTTTGTAACTGATCACTGTTGATGGTGTTGGTAACTGATCACTGTTGACGGTGATTTAACTGATCACTGTTGACGGTGTTGGTAACTGATCACTGTTGATGGTGTTGGTAACTGATCGCTGTTGATGGTGTTGGTAACTGATCACTGTTGATGGTGTTGGTAACTGATCACTGTTGATGGTGTTGGTAACTGATCACTGTTGATGGTGCTGGTAAGTAATCACTGTTGACGGTGTTGGTAACTGATCACTGTTGATGGTGTTACGGTAACTGATCACTGTTGACGGTGTTGGTAACTGATCACTGTATATGGTGTTGGTAACTGATCACTGTTGATGGTGCTGGTAACTGATCACTGTTGGTGGTGCTGGTAAGTAATCACTGTTGACGGTGTTGGTAACTGATCACTGTTGACGGTGTTTTAAATGATCACTGTTGACGGTGTTGGTAACTGATCACTGTTGATGGTGTTGGTAACTGATCACTGTTGATGGTGTTGGTAACTGATCACTGTTGACGGTGTTGGTAACTGATCACTGTTGATGGTGTTGGTAACTGATCACTGTATATGGTGTTGGTAACTGATCACTGTTGATGGTGCTGGTAACTGATCACTGTTGATGGTGCTGGTAAGTAATCACTGTTGACGGTGTTGGTAACTGATCACTGTTGACGGTGTTTTAAATGATCACTGTTGACGGTGTTGGTAACTGATCACTGTTGATGGTGTTGGTAACTGATCACTGTTGACGGTGTTTTAACTGATCACTGTTGACGGTGTTGGTAACTGATCACTGTTGATGGTGTTGGTAACTGATCGCTGTTGATGGTGTTGGTAACTGATCACTGTTGATGGTGTTGGTAACTGATCACTGTTGATGGTGTTGGTAACTGATCACTGTTGACGGTGATGGTAACTGATCACTGTTGATGGTGTTGGTAACTGATCACTGTTGATGGTGTTGGTAACTGATCACTGTTGACGGTGTTGGTAACTGATCACTGTTGATGGTGTTGGTAACTGATCACTGTTGATGGTGTTGGTAACTGATCACTGTTGATGGTGTTGGTAACTGATCACTGTTGACGGTGTTGGTAACTGATCACTGTTGATGGTGTTGGTAACTGATCACTGTTGATGGTGTTAGTAACTGATCACTGTTGACGGTGTTGGTAACTGATCACTGTTGATGGTGTTGGTAACTGATCACTGTTGATGGTGTTGGTAACTGATCACTATTGACGGTGTTGGTAACTGATCACTGTTGGCGGTGTTGGTAACTGATCACTGTTGATGGTGTTGGTAACTGATCACTATTGATGGTGTTGGTAACTGATCACCGTTGATGGTGTTGGTAACTGATCACTGTTGACGGTGTTGGTAACTGATCACTGTTTACGGTGTTGGTAACTGATCACTGTTGATGGTGTTGGTAACTGATCACTGTTGATGGTGTTGGTAACTGATCACTGTTGATGGTGTTGGTAACTGATCACTGTTGATGGTGTTGGTAACTGATCACTATTGACGGTGTTGGTAACTGTTCACTGTTGGCGGTGTTGGTAACTGATCACTGTTGATGGTGTTGGTAACTGATCACTATTGATGGTGTTGGTAACTGATCACCGTTGATGGTGTTGGTAACTGATCACTGTTGACGGTGTTGGTAACTGATCACTGTTTACGGTGTTGGTAACTGATCACTGTTGATGGTGTTGGTAACTGATCACTGTTGATGGTGTTGGTAACTGATCACTGTTGATGGTGTTGGTAACTGATCACTGTTGATGGTGTTGGTAACTGATCACTGTTGATGGTGTTGGTAACTGATCACTGTTGATGGTGTTGGTAACTGACCACTGTTGACGGTGTTGGTAACTGATCACTGTTGACGGTGTTGGTAACTGATCACTGTTGATGGTGTTGGTAACTGATCACTGTTGACGGTGTTGGTAACTTATCACTGATGATGGTGTTGGTAACTGATCACTGTTGATGGTGTTGGTAACTGACCACTGTTGATGGTGTTGGTAACTGATCACTGTTGACGGTGTTGGTAACTGATCACTGTTGATGGTGTTGGTAACTGATCACTGTTGATGGTGTTGGTAACTGATCACTGTTGATGGTGTTGGTAACTGATCACTGTTGATGGTGTTGGTAACTGATCACTGTTGGCGTTGTTGGTAACTGATCACTGTTGACGGTGTTGGTAACTTATCACTGTTGACGGTGTTGGTAACTGATTACTGTTGACGGTGTTGGTAACTGATCACTGTTGGCGGTGTTGGTAACTGATCACTGTTGATGGTGTTGGTAACTGATCACTGTTGGCGGTGTTGGTAACTGATCACTGTTGATAGTGTTGGTAACTGATCACTGTTGATGGTGTTGGTAACTGATCACTGTTGATGGTGTTGGTAACTGATCACTGTTGGCGGTGTTGGAAACTGATCACTGTTGATAGTGTTGGTAACTGATCACTGTTGATGGTGTTGGTAACTGATCACTGTTGATGGTGTTGGTAACTGATCACTGTTGATGGTGTTGGTAACTGATCACTGTTGATGGTGTTGGTAACTGATCACTGTTGATGGTGTTGGTAACTGATCACTGTTGATGGTGTTGGTAACTGATCACTGTTGATGGTGTTGGTAACTGATCACTGTTGACGGTGTTGGTAACTGATCACTGTTGATGGTGTTGGTAACTGATCACTGTTGGCGGTGTTTGTAACTGATCACTGTTGATGGTGTTGGTAACTGATCACTGTTGATGGTGTTGGTAACTGATCACTGTTGATGGTGTTGGTAACTGATCACTGTTGACGGTGTTGGTAACTGATCACTGTTGATGGTGTTGGTAACTGATCACTGTTGATGGTGTTGGTAACTGATCACTGTTGATGGTGTTGGTAACTGATCACTGTTGACTGATCACTGTTGTGTTGGTAACTGATCACTGTTGATGGTGTTGGTAACTGATCACTGTTGATGGTGTTGGTAACTGATCACTGTTGATGGTGTTGGTAACTGATCACTGTTGATGGTGTTGGTAACTGATCACTGTTGGCGGTGTTGGTAACTGATCACTGTTGACGGTGTTGGTAACTGATCACTGTTGACGGTGTTGGTAACTGATCACTGTTGATGGTGTTGGTAACTGATCACTGTTGACGGTGTTGGTAACTGATCACTGTTGATGGTGTTGGTAACTGATCACTGTTGATGGTGTTGGTAACTGATCACTGTTGATGGTGTTGGTAACTGATCACTGTTGATGGTGTTGGTAACTGATCACTGTTGACGGTGTTGGTAACTGATCACTGTTGATGGTGTTGGTAACTGACCATTGTTGGTAACTGATCACTGTTGATGGTGTTGGTAACTGATCACTGTTGATGGTGTTGGTAACTGATCACTGTTGATGGTGTTGGTAACTGATCACTGTTGATGGTGTTGGTAACTGATCACTGTTGATGGTGTTGGTAACTGATCACTGTTGACGGTGTTGGTAACTGATCACTGTTGATGGTGTTGGTAACTGACCATTGTTGGTAACTGATCACTGTTGATGGTGTTGGTAACTGATCACTGTTGATGGTGTTGGTAACTGATCACTGTTGACGGTGTTGGTAACTGATCACTGTTGATGGTGTTGGTAACTGACCACTGTTGATGGTGTTGGTAACTGATCACTGTTGATGGTGTTGGTAACTGATCACTGTTGATGGTGTTGGTAACTGATCACTGTTGACGGTGTTGGTAACTGATCACTGTTGATGGTGTTGGTAACTGACCACTGTTGATGGAGCTGGTAACTGACCATTGTTGGTTGTTCTGTGGCTTACTCTCCCCAGGTGTGGTCTCAGACCATGGCATTGTCTCAGACCATGGCTTGGTCTCAGACCATGGCTTGGTCTCAGACCATGGCGTGGTCTCAGACCATGGCATTGTCTCAGACCATGGCGGGGTCTCAGACCATGGCGTGGTCTCAGACCATGGCGTGGTCTCAGACCATGGCGTGGTCTCAGACCATGGCATTGTCTCAGACCATGGCGTGGTCTCAGACCATGGCGTGGTCTCAAACGATGGCGTGGTCTCAGACCATGGCGTGGTCTCAAACGATGGCGTGGTCTCAGACCATGGCGTGGTCTTAGACCTTCTAGGTTTGATACGATATATCACAGAATTAATAACTAATAAAAAGCACAAAGGAGAGTAGGGTTATGGGTACATGAAATTTTTCCGAGACTGAAGCCTAAGACGACTTTTCGGTTCAACTTTGAGCATTAGTCACACAGACTTGTGACTAATTAATGGTCCAAGTCTGACCGAAACGTCGCCATAAGTTTCAGTCTTCCAAGCGCGAGTTATTTGTGTATTGTTTAGTAAAAGTTTGTAAACTTTACCTGTGTGAACTGTACCTGAACTGTACATAAGTGTCTTTTTCCACATTTTACCTGTGATGTTGTGTCCACGAGACGGAGAGAAAACATCAGTAATCCTGCCAGAGTGGAGAAATTAACAGATTCTAATTTCACACTTACTTGAGGAGGGCAGATCCTCCTTGGATGGTTGTATTATAACCAGAGGTTTGGTAAGTTGGGGGAGGAAGAAGCAATATGAAAGATGGGTTGGTGGGTGGTTGAGGAGAGGGGGTATTAATGGTAAGTGGCCTAACCACTTCTGTGTATATTAATAAAGGTGTGTGTGTGTGTGTGTGTGTGTGTGTGTGTGTGTGTGTGTGTGTGTGTTTGTGTTGTCTTAAGCATAACAGTCAGATGACTGGGTATATCACACCGCCCATCAGTTTCACACATGTATACAAGGTACATACCTGCATGACGGTGAATTGTTGATAAGTACATTTTTGTTATGGTTGTGATGCGGTGCCCCGTTATAGGTGACTTTCAGCTGCTACTTGGTTACATATAAGATATCATCAGTAAGAATGGTTTTATCTGTCTTAAACATAAGTTATAATTGTGGTACTCATTCTTCTATATCTTCAGGCAGATTACTTAGAATCTTTTGTTTTGGGTAGTCCTATATTTAAACACCAGAGTCTTTGATGGAGGGACATCCTGTGAGTTCTGTGGGGAAGTGTATTGATTATGTAGTCAGTGGTGTTCGTTGACCGGGGTGGCTTTTCTCTATCTGATATATAGAGTTCTTGCTTGGTATATAGGTGTCACATATTTAGTTTGTCAAGCCTGACATTCATTGCATCGATCTCTTGTTGGATGTGCAGATCTTCCATAGGGATTATGTCCCTCAGTCTGGTGCCTGTGATGAAGGGGAGTGACTTGTTCTGGACTCTTTGCAGCTGTAACATGTTGTTTTTGTTAGCGACATGAGCACACAAGGATATTCAAGGACAGGTTTTATTTTCATATTACATAGGTGCTTCTTGATATGAGAGGGAGCCTGGTTAACCCTGTATGGCTGACTGAGTCGGATTTTTTGCTATGTTGACTTTTTTGGTGACATGTGATGTAAGGTGGAGTAGTCTGTATATCTCATAGCCCAGGATCTTATTTGGGTTTTCATTGGTGATATCCATCAAGTGTACCCTTGATGGAGATATCCCCATTGTTTTCGGTTGTTGTGGCAAAACATCCGATGGTACTGATGACGATTTTGTCAGGGTTGATCATGATTCTTCACACTCCTTCACCGACGAAGAGGATGAGGAAGTATCCATCCCTTGATGACTCGCAAGACCAAGCCAGTTTGATGGGTGAAGTGTGGGAGAAAACCCTCTCACACAATGGCAGCAGAAGATTCAACAATGACCACTACCAGTGGGTCAACCAGTGGAGAGATAATAATCTCGAGGACCTCCGACCGCTACCATTAACTGACACATCAATTCTCGAAGAAGACCACCCCTTACTAGACCCATTATTTTCAGGGAGATGTGCCAAATCATAGGCGGAATGAGGCATAAAGCCCCTGGCCTCTCAGGTATAACAGTAAAGCAAATAAAGGACCTACCTCGAAACTATCAGAAGTCTCTGGTAAACATCTATAATGCTCCTGGCCCCTGGACACTTCCCCGTGGCATTTAAACAGCAATGATGATACTCATTGCAAAATCCAGTAAAGACAAACATAAGCCAGAGAACTACATTATTATTATTATTATAATCAAAAAGAAGCGCTAAGCCACAAGGACTATACAGCTCAGAGAACTACAGACTTATCTCCTTACTTGCGGTCATTGGTAAAGTCTTTGAAAAAAAAAATAATCTCTAATAGGCTGAACTATCACATGGATTTCCATCACCTCTTCAGTGAAAAGCAGTTTGATTTTAGGACCCACAGAGAAACCCAACACTCCATCAGTATCACCATCGATGGCGTAAACATGGCAACCTTGCCCTTTGACAGACTATGGTACGACGGCCTCATATTCAAATTTGTTGACCTTCCAGATCATAACAGGACCTTTCTAACAAGTAGAAGCATCATCCCCACCTTCATCTGCAAGACGGCAGAGTCATTCACGCCAACAGCTGGAGTGCCACAGGGGATCATGCTTGAGCCCTATTCTCTTCAATATACATGTAAATGACCTTCCCCAACCTGAATATAATGGCACCATCATTACCCAATTGCTGACGATGTTATCCATGAGAGGGTGATAGAAAAAATGAATACAGAATTGCAAAGAACAGCCAACTGGATGGTTGTTATCCACCAACTTTCTACAGTTGACTACTGCAGACGGTGGGAGTAAGTGGCTACTGCAATCGGCCTATTGGTTCTGTATTTAGATCACCGTGATCAAAGTGTTGTTTGATTACGGTGATCATAGTTTGATGACATAAAATGCGTGCAAAGAGAATAACTGGAGAAGTGGGCAGAAGAAGCTTCAACTCTCTTAGACATGGGACCCATCGAGTAATAGTGAACGAGGTGAAATCAAAGGTTGGTGCAGAGGAAAGTACTGTTATTTATAGACGAAATTACAGTTTGTATGATAGTGACATCCAACGAAGACACAGCAAACCACCAATCTGACATTAACCAGATATTACGAATATAGGTGATGTACCGTGGACCTGTAGCACTTGTTCGTAAATAAGTCAGCAAACCACCAAACCGACATCAACTAGGTCGTCCAGAGGGGCCACAGAAAAAAACAATATTATCTTCAATGAGGACAGATTTGAGGTATCCGCTGTGAAAAATATTGGAAGAATAATGAACTGGAACCCAGTATAAGACGCATTCAAACCTCTCGTAACACGGAAAGGAATATATAAGAGAATAATACACAAATAACCCGCACATAGGAGACAGTAGCTCACGACGACGTTTCGGTCCGACTTGGACCATTTACAAAGTCACACTAAACCTCTTCTATATATACTGTCTTCCTCACTCTTTTGTGTTAGTGTGACTTTGTAAATGGTCTAAGTCGGACCGAAACGTCTTCGTAAGCTACTGTCTCCTAGGTGCGGGTTATTTCTGTATTGTTCCAGTCACGGTATTGTGCCTTTTTGTTCTTTATAAGAGAGTAAGTAACCACTTGGGAAGGTCCTCAGTTCAAAGATCACAGTACTAGAGTCACTATCACAATACAAGAAAAGCAATAGTGTGGGTAACAAGATCCTTAAATATCTGCTTCACACATAAGTGGAATTACTAAAGACCGTCTTCATCAGGAAGCTTCTTACGTTCCTTCAGATGTTTCATGATCACCTGAGTGGTGTTGATCAATGTGCAACACCTGTGTGTGGTGCTGATCAATAAGACACATGTGCAACACTTAAGTAACTTTATTGCCCACTCGTGTAGTAAGCTTCCTCAGTCGGACACAGGAGAGTATAGCATGATAATGGAACCCGACATCCTGTGATGCTTAGCTTACTCACTGACCAGATCATCAACCAGGATGTCTAGTCTAAGTCTTGATCATCAACCAGGATGTCTAGTCAAGGTCCTGGTCATCAACCAGGATGTCTAGTCTAAGTCTTGGTCATCAACCAGGATGTCTAGTCTAAGTCTTGATCATCAACTAGGATGTCTAGTCTAAGTTTTGGACATTAACCAGGATGTCTAATCTAAGTCCTGGTCATTCACCAGGATGTCTAATCTAAGTCCTGGTCATCAACCAGGATGTCTAGTCTAAGTCTTGATCATCAACCAGGATGTCTGGTCTAAGTCTTGGACATTAACCAGGATGTCTAGTCTAAGTCTTAGTCATCAACTAGGATGTCTAGTCTAAGTCTTGGACATTAACCAGGATGTCTAGTCTAAGTCTTGGTCATCAACTAGGATGTCTAGTCTAAGTCTTGGACATTAACCAGGATGTCTAGTCTAAGTCTTGGACATTAACCAGGATGTCTAGTCTAAGTCTTGGTCATCCACCAAGACTGTTCTAAGACTTTTCCTTGAATCTAATGATTCTCCTAGTCTTTTCTGACCCGTTTTTTTTTCCTCTTCTCATCCCCTTTCCCTGTCTTCTTTCCCCCATCCCTTTCCCACCCCTCCCCTCCCCACCCTCCCCTCCCCTCCCCACCCCTCTCCTCTCCACCATCCCCTCCCCTCCCCTCCCCACCCCTCTCCTCCCCACCCTCCCCTCCTCTCCCCTCCCCTCCTCTCCCCTCCCCTCCCCTCCCCTCCCCTCCCCTCCCCTCCTCTCCCCTCCCCTCTCCCTCACTGCTGCTCCTCACGGTGTAAATAACCTCGCCATTGTTTACAGGTCGTCCCAGACCAGTGTTACATCTAGTAACCCTCCCATAAGGTCGAAATTGTCTTCTCTTTTAATTGAAAATCGGCGGTATTGGTGGGTGTTGCATAGCTCCGTCTTGCAGGTCAAACAGTCTGAAGCTTGCGAAGGAATGTGTGTTTTCTGCGGAGAAAGTGTGCGATTGTTTCTGTATGTATGTATGTGCTCACCTAATTGTGGTTGCAGGGGTCGATACTCAGCTCCTGGCCCCGCCTCTTCACTGGCCTTTACTGAGTCCTCCCTCTCCCTGCTCCATGAGCTTTATCATACTTCGTCTTAAAACTATGCATGGTTCCTGCTTCCACTACATGACTTGCCAGACTATTCCACTTCCTAACAGCTCTGTGGTTGAAGAAATACTTCCTAACATTCCTTTGGCTCATCTGATTCTTCAACTTCCAATTGTGACCCCTTGTTTCTGTGTCCCATCTCTGGAACATCCTGTCTCTGTCTACCCTGTCTATTCCACGCAGTATTTTGTATGTTGTTATCATGTTACCCCTGACCCTCCTGTCCTCCAGTGTCGTCAGACCGATTTCCCTTAACCTTTCTTCGTAGGACATTCCCCTTAGCTCTGGAACTAGCCTTGTTGCAAACCTTTGTACTTTCTCTAATTTCTTGACGTGCTTAATCAGGTGTGGGTTCCAAACTGGTGCTGCGTACTCCAGTATGGGCCTGACGTACACAGTGTACAGATGTCAGCATAGTTGCTGATCCCCTACATGTGTTGTATAGCTTATCTGTGTATCATAGTACCATCCATATGTTTTACATACACGACACCTTTGCTGGATCCTAGTGACTGTATGACGTCAGGGGATGCGGCATGAGTGCGTGGGACGTGCTACCTCGCTCTCAGTCCACGCATAGGTCTACCAGGCAACACAGGGCAGGTTGGGCCCCCTTTCTCACATTCTGCAATATATTGTTACCATCCAACAAGTGTGTTTATCTTCAACCCTCGTTATCTTCTTTCGAACCCCACGACACAGAGTCTGGAACGATTCCCTACTGAGGTATCGGAACGCTATTCTCAAGTTTGCCAGGCGACCATATGCTGCAGAAGTTATTTGGGTAATGTAAGTTTCCGGTTTCCTTGCTCCCCTGTACACCCAGGATAACAGGTCTTATTGTTCCTGGGTTGTAATATATATATATATATATATATATATATATATATATATATATATATATATATATATATATATATATATATATATATGTCGTGCCGAATAGGCAGAACTTGCGATCTTGACTTAAATACCAATGCTCATCTTGCCATATAGGACAAGTGAAAATTTGTGTATGCAATAATTTCGAAAAATTATTCTGAACCTAACGAAAAAATATATTTCACTGTGTTTGTTTAGTACTAAATTATTGTAAACAAATCTAAAATATATTTAGTTGGGTTAGGCTAAAATAAATTATTATTGTTATAATAAGGTTAGGTAAGTTTTCTAAGATTCTTTTGGTGCAAAATTAATTTTTTTTACATTAACATTAATGAAAAAAATATATCTTTAAACGCATATGAGAAATTTTTAGAAAGGATTTAATTTTAAATGAGTTCTTGCTAATTGACCAGTTTTACATATTCGGCACGACATATATATATATATATATATATATATATATATATATATATATATATATATATATATATATATATATATATATATATATATATATATATATATATATATATATTTATATACCAAGCACCATGGCTTGTTGTAGTGTTTTAGAATCTCAGGTTCAAGTGTTGAAGGAGATTCTACTTCTTCAGGAGGAAAATAGGAAGCTGAAGCTTCGCATAGATGAGTTTGGGAGTGAGTGTGAGAA
Source organism: Cherax quadricarinatus (assembly GCF_038502225.1). Classification (NCBI taxonomy): domain Eukaryota; kingdom Metazoa; phylum Arthropoda; class Malacostraca; order Decapoda; family Parastacidae; genus Cherax; species Cherax quadricarinatus. Next base: position 402,489 of record NC_091309.1, on the reverse strand, counting down.
GGATTTAGCTGGTAAGGAGGAAATAGTCACCAGCAGTGATAGTGGCAGCTCCTTTAAGTGGCAAGTGGTTCACAGTTCAGGAAGAAGGAAGATGAGGAGAGTTAATAGAGAAGATGTGAAGGTAGGAAATCGATTCTCTCTTCTCCAAGACGAGTGCACTTCAGTGGTAAGTGAGGTTAAAGGTACCACTGATTCCCCTTCTAATCAAGGTAAGAATATTTTAATAGTAGGAGATTCTCAGGTAATATATATGGACCGTGCATTTTGTAACAGAGACAGAAAGGTCAGACAGAGAGTGTGTCTTCCTGGAGCTGGTGTTGGTGACATAGTCAGCAGGTTGGATAATATTATGGCAGGTAATGGAAACAAGCCCATTATCTGTCTTAGTGCTGGGGGTAATGACATTGGGAAGGGCAGGGGAGAGGAGCTGCTGGATAAGTACAGGTCAGCCATAGAAGTAGTTAGGTCTAAGGGAGGGATCCCAGTCATATTTAGCATCTTACCTAGAAAGGGAGTGGGCAATGAATGGATGTCTAGGGCAGTTGGTATAAATTGCCGGCTAGACAGGTACTGCAAGGAACTTGCAGTCCCATTCATTGATAACTGGGACCTATTCTTTGGCAAACGTGATATGTATGCAAGGGATGGGGGTCATCTCTCTGGGGATGGAGTGGTTGCATTAGCCAATTCGATTGAGAGGGTAATTGATGACTTGTCTAGGAATTTAAACTGATAGATTATAGAGGTATGGGTGTTTGTGGGAAACAATCAGGCTGCAGCATTAGGGTTAAAAACAGCAGTTATTACCAGGATACCTCAGGGATATGTTTAAAAGACAATATTCAAAATAAAATTGCCTGTAATGGCAAATTAATTGATCAACAAAGAGAGATAGTAGAGGGCAATGACTAGCTCCTTAAGGTTTACTATATAAATAGTAGGAGTCTAAGAAATAAGATAGATGAGCTAAGATTACTTGCAAGTGCAGGTAATATAGATATTATTGGTATAACAGAGACCTGGTTCATCCTGAAAGATAGAGAAATGCCTTCCGAATGCAACATACAGGGTTATAAACTATTCCACACTGATAGGGTCAACAGGAAGGGTGGTGGTGTGGCGATGTATGTCAGAGAAAATTTAAATTGTTGTCTTAGACATGATATAAGATTAGAAACATTGAACACAGAATCTGTTTGGCTACAGGTTCTCGAGGGACGTGACAAATTAATTTTGGGTGTGATTTATAGGCCCCTAAACCTTGATAGGGAGGGCAGTAAGCTGTTATGGGACGAAATTCATAAGGCATCTAGATGTGAAAATGTTATGATAATGGGAGATTTTAACTTTAGACAAATTGATTGGAACAATGTGACAGGAAATCTTGAGTCTAGTGACTTTCTTGATACGGTTCAGGATTGCTTTTTAGAACAGCTTGTGACAGAACCAACTAGAGGAAACAATCTGCTTGACTTGGTTCTTGCCAACAAAGATTCACTAATTAACAATCTTGAGGTTAATGATGAGCTTGGGGAAAGTGATCACAAATCACTTAGTTTCAATATATCATGGAATTTCCCAGATAACTGCAATCAAATCTCTGTCCCAGATTTTCGCTTGGCCGACTTCATGGGACTGAAAAATTACCTGGGTGGGCTAAATTGGGATGTCCTGACTATGGGTCAGGTAGGTGATCTTGGTTGCCAATATGACGTAAGTAATCAATATATTCAATTAAAGAGAGAAATAAAGAAAGGAATAAGAAAAGCAAAAAGGGATTATGAGGCTAAAGTCGCAAGGGATTCAAAGACTAACCCAAAAGGGTTCTTTCAGGTATACAGAAGTAAGATTAGGGACAAGATTGGCCCACTTAAGAGTAACTCTGGTGAGATCACTGACAGTGATAAGGATATGTGTGAAATTCTAAATACCTACTTCCTGTCAATTTTCACCCAGGAAAATACTAGCGATATTCCTGAAATAGATTATGAAGAACAGGATGATAATAAACTATGTACGACATGGTCCTCAGACAAATAGAGAAACTAAAACCTAACAAATCCCCAGGCCCTGATGAACTGTTTGCAAGGGTGTTAAAGGAATGTAAAGAGGAACTTAGCATACCTTTGGCTAATCTTTTTAACATATCACTACAAACTGGCAGAGTGCCTGATAAGTGGAAAATGGCAAATGTAATACCCATTTACAAGGCAGGTGACAGGTCCTTGGCTTTGAACTATAGACCAATAAACCTTACCTCCATAGTGGGAAAATTTATGGAATCAATAATTGAGCTAAGCTGGTACGAGTTGCTATGAAATCATCAGGGTTGTAATTTGGTTTCGGATTAGAATATAGCAACTCATAAGGCAAACGTTTATCTACACCGTACAATGCATAATGTGGAGTGTCACCTATAGAAACATTGTAAGCAGAATTTATAGCACACTGCACATCAGGTATAACTTCATCCCAAGTTTCACTGTTGGGATTGATAGTGGCTCTCAAGACATCAAGTACTTTCTTATTGGTTCGTTCCGCTAACCCATTGCTGGCAGGATGATGAGGAACAATGGTGGATTTAGAGATCTTGTACAAGGTACACAAATTTTCAAGAATTTCATTACAGAATTCACCTCCATTATCTGTTACTAGGGACTTAGGGGTGGTATGCCTGCAGATAATGCGTTCTTTAAACGCCTTAGCTACTGTTTGGGCAGTCTTATCTGCAATAGGAACTAACTCACAATATCTGGTGAAATGGTCTACCATAACACGCAGATGTTTGTTGCCTTGGAGGGAACATTGGAAATTAGTTAACAAATCTAGCACAACTCTTTCCCAAGGTTCGCTAGTGGTTGGATACACTTGGATTGGATTAGGACCATTAGCATTACCTTTATGTTGCATGCAGACACTACATTTCTTAACATACTCAGAAATATCAGTTGCCATACGAGGCCAAAAGTATTTCAATCTGGCTTGTTTTACTGAAAGATCCATACCAGGGTGCGCAACACCTGGTACATCGTGAACTAGCTGTGGAACTGACTGTGGAATTACTAACTGGTATACTCTTCTGCTAGGAGTACCCAACTCGGCTGTTCGATACAGTAATTCTTGGTTCATGACAAAGTCACTGATGGGTGCTGGTTACCTGGAGGTTACCTGGAGGTTATTCCGGGGATCAACGCCCCCGCGGCCCGGTCCATGACCAGGCCTCCCGATGGATCAGGGCCTGATCAACTAGGCTGTTACTGCTGGCCGCACGCAGTCCGACGTACGAGCCACAGCCCGGCTGATCCGGCACTGACTTTAGGTATCTGTCCAGCTCTCTCTTGAAGGCAGCCAGGGGTTTATTGGCAATTCCCCTAATGCTTGATGGGAGGCTGTTGAACAGTTTTGGGCCCCGGACACTTATGGTGTTTTCTCTTAGTGTACCAATGGCGCCCCTACTTTTTATTGGCGGCATTTTGCATCGCCTGCCCAGTCTTTTACTTTCGTAGGGAGTGATTTCTGTGTGCAGATTTGGGACCATTCCTTCCAAGATTTTCCAAGTGTAGATTATGATATATCTCTCCCTCCTGCGTTCCAACGAGTACAAGTCAAGTGCTTCCAAGCGTTCCCAGTAGTTAAGGTGCTTGACAGAACTTATACGTGCAGTAAAGGATCTCTGTACACTCTCTAGATCTGCGATTTCACCTGCTTTGTATGGAGATGTTAATGTACAGCAGTATTCCAGCCTAGAGAGAACAAGTGATTTGAAAAGGATCATCATGGGCTTGGCATCTCTCGTTTTGAAAGTTCTCATTATCCATCGTATCATTTTCTTTGCACATGCGATCGTGGCACTGTTGTGATCCTTGAAAGTGAGATCCTCAGACATTACTACTCCCAGGTCCCTTACATTATTTTTCCGCTCTATTGTATGGCCGGAGTCAGTAGTATACTCTGTTCTAGTTATTATCTCCTCCAGTTTTCCATAACGGAGTAGTAGGTGGCTTCACAGTCAGAATAAAATCTTCCTGGAGCAGGAATCGAATCACACCAGACCACATGGGATCTGTTCGTTGAGCATTCTTTACATCTTCAGCACTAAATGGAGGGTCTGCAGTTACTATACTAACATGTCACGATAAGGCATCTGCGACTACATTTGACTTGCCAGGTAAATGCTCAAAGGTGGGATTGAACTCTTGGATAGTCAAGGTCCATCTGGCTAACCTTCCAGTAGGTTGTTTGTTCTGGAATAAAGGTATCAGTGGAGCATGGTCTGTCAAGACATGAACAGAGTACTGATAAATAATGTCTCGGAAGTGCTTTAAAGACCATACTATTGCTAAAGCTTCTTGCTCAGTTACTGTATAATTACGATCAGCGTTCGTAAGGACTCGGCTAGCAAATGCAACTGCGTTGTACTTGCCATCAGTCTTCTGAGCTAGTACGGCACCTATGCCAATTGAACTAGCATCAGTAGTCAGATAGAAGGGCTTAGAAAAATCTGGAAATTTCAAAATTGGAGCAGATGTTAGCTTTTCTTTTAGAGTTTGGAATGCTGTTTCTTGACGGAAGGTCCAAACAAAAGGAGCATCTTTCTTAAGCAACTCAGTTACAGGAGTAGCTATGGAAGAAAAATTGGCAATGAAAGATCTATTAAAACCTGCTAAGCCCACAAAGGATCTTACGGCATCAGCAGTTTTGGGAGTTGGAAAATTTAGTACTGCAGTTACTTTACTTTGGTCAGTCGTAACCCCTCTAGGAGTGACTACGTGACCAAGAAACTTAATTTCTGATCTGAAAAATTGACATTTAGACAGTTTGATCTTTAAATTGGCTTCTTCAAGCTTACCAAGTACTACATCAAAGGATTTAATTTTAAATGAGTTCTTGCTAATTGACCAGTTTTACATATTCGGCACGACATATATATATATATATATATATATATATATATATATATATATATATATATATATATATATATATATATATATATATGTATATATATATGTATATATATATATATATATATATATATATATATATATATATATATATATATATATATATATATATATATATATATGTATATATATATATATTTATGTATATATATATATATATATATATATATATATATATATATATATATATATATATATATATAATATATATATATATATATATATATATATATATATATATATATATATATATATATATATATATATATATATTTATTTATATTTATATACCAAGCACCATGGCTTGTTGTAGTGTTTTAGAATCTCAGGTTCAAGTATTGAAGGAGATTCTACTTCTTCAGGAGGAAAATAGGAGGCTGAAGCTTCGCATAGATGAGTTTAGGAGTGAGTGTGAGAAGGATTTAGCTGGTAAGGAGGAAATGGTCACCAGCATTGATAGTGGCAGCTCCTTTAAGTGGCAAGTGGTTCACAGTTCAGGAAGAAGGAAGATGAGGAGAGTTAATAGAGAAGATGTGAAGGTAGGAAATCGATTCTCTCTTCTCCAAGACGAGTGCACTTCAGTGGTTAGTGAGGTTGAAGGTACCACTGATTCCCCTTCTAATCAAGGTAAGAATATTTTAATAGTAGGAGATTCTCAGGTAAAATATATGGACCGTGCATTTTGTAACAGAGACAGAAAGGTCAGACAGAGAGTGTGCCTTCCTGGAGCTGGAGTTGGTGACATAGTCAGCAGGTTGGATAATATTATGGCAGGTAATGGAAACAAGCCCATTATCTGTCTTAGTGCTGGGGGTAATGGCATTGGGAAGGGCAGGAGAGAGGAGCTGCTGGATAAGTACAGGTCAGCCATAGAAGTAGTTAGGTCTAAGGAAGGGATCCCAGTCATATTTAGCATCTTACCTAGAAAGGGAGTGGGCAATGAATGGATGTCTAGGGCAATTGGTATAAATTGCTGGCTAGACAAATACTGCAAGGAACTTGCAGTCCCATTCATTGATAACTGGGACCTATTCTTTGGCAAACGTGATATGTATGCAAGGGATGGGGGTTCATCTCTCTGGGGATGGAGTGGTTGCATTAGCCAATTCGATTGAGAGGGTAATTGATGACTTGTCTAGGAATTTAAACTGATAGATTATAGAGGTATGGGTGTTTGTGGGAAACAATCAGGCTGCAGCATTAGGGTTAAAAACAACAGTTATTACCGGGATACCTCAGAGATATGTTTAAAAGACAATATTCAAAATAAAATTGCCTGTAATGGCAAATCAATTGATCAACAAAGAGAGATAGTAGAGGGCAATGACTAGCTCCTTAAGGTTTACTATACAAATAGTAGGAGTCTAAGAAATAAGATAGATGGGCTAGGATTACTTGCAAGTGCAGGTAATATAGATATTATTGGTATAACAGAGACCTGGTTCATCCTGAAAGATAGAGAAATGCCTTCTGAATGCAACATACAGGGTTATAAACTATTCCACACTGATAGGGTCAACAGGAAGGATGGTGGTGTGGCGATGTATGTCAGAGAAAATTTAAATTGTTGTCTTAGACATGATATAAGATTAGGAACATTGAACACAGAAACTGGCTACAGGTTCTCGAGGGACGTGACAAATTAATTTTGGGTGTGATTTATAGGCCCCTAAACCTTGATAGGGAAGGCAGTAAGCTGTTATGGGACGAAATTCATAAGGCATCTAGATGTGAAAATGTTGTGATAATGGGAGATTTTAACTTTAGAGAGGAGCAGCTGTGTTGATTCGTTGGCTGGTAGTTTCTCACTGCTTCTCCCTCAACCTTGAGCGTACAGGACAGGTGGGTCACGTGACGTGACTTACCAACACTTAGAAGAGCATTGCTGTATAGTCCTTGTGGCTTAGCGCTTCTTTTTGATTATAATAATAATAATAATTAGTAGAGCATATGAACCAAAGGGGCGGGGGTGAGTATAACCATTGAACAGTTTATCTGGACAAATATCTCCATTAACCCTACACCGGTTGGTTCTTGATTATATCTTTAACTTAACATATCGTGGCCACATAACATATAAACGATAATACACCTTAATAATACAAGAACGTTCATTTCCAATTTAGCTGTTAAAGGAAACGGCCGCAATGTAATATTAAAGAATAGGTAACAATGTAATATTAAAGAATAGGTAACAATGTAATATTAAAGAATGGGTAACTATGTAATATTAAAGAATGGGTAACAATGTAATATTAAAGAATGGGTAACAATGTAATATTAAAGAATGGGTAACAATGTAATATTAAAGAATGGGTAACAATGTAATATTAAAGAATGGGTAACAATGTATTATTAAAGAATAGGTAACAATGTAATATTAAAGAATGCGTAACAATGTAATATTAAAGAATGGGTAAAAATGTAATATTAAAGAATGGGTAACAATGTAATATTAAAGAATGGGTAACAGTGTAATATTAAAGAATGGGTAACAGTGTAATATTAAAGAATGGGTAACAATGTAATATTAAAGAATGGGTAACAATGTAATATTAAAGAATGGGTAACAATGGGTAGCAATGTAGTATTAAAGAATGGGTAACAATGTAATATTAAAGAATGGGTAACAATGTAATATTAAAGAATGGGTAACAATGTAATATTAAAGAATGGGTAACAATGTAATATTAAAGAATGGGTAACAATGTAATATTAAAGAATAGGTAACAATGTAATATTAAAGAATGGGTAACAATGTAATATTAAAGAATGGGTAACAATGTAATATTAAAGAATGGGTAACAATGTAATATTAAAGAATGGGTAACAATGTAATATTAAAGAATGGGTAACAATGTAATATTAAAGAATGGGTAACAATGTAATATTAAAGAATGGGTAACAATGGGTAGCAATGTAATATTAAAGAATAGGTAACAATGTAATATTAAAGAATGGGTAACAATGTAATATTAAAGAATGGGTAACAATGTAATATTAAAGAATAGGTAACAATGTAATATTAAAGAATGGGTAACAATGTAATATTAAAGAATGGGTAACAATGTAATATTAAAGAATGGGTAACAATGTAATATTAAAGAATGGGTAACAATGTAATATTAAAGAATAGGTAACAATGTAATATTAAAGAATGGGTAACAATGTAATATTAAAGAATAGGTAACAATGTAATATTAAAGAATGGGTAACAATGTAATATTAAAGAATGGGTAACAATGTAATATTAAAGAATGGGTAACAATGGGTAACAATGTAATATTAAAGAATAGGTAACAATGTAATATTAAAGAATGGGTAACAATGTAATATTAAAGAATGGGTAACAATGTAATATTAAAGAATGGGTAACAATGTAATATTAAAGAATGGGTAACAATGTAATATTAAAGAATGGGTAACAATGGGTAACAATGTAATATTAAAGAATGGGTAGCTATGTAATATTAAAGAATGGGTAACAATGTAATGTTAAAGAATGGGTAACAATGGGTAACAATGTAATATTAAAGAATGGGTAACAATGGGTAACAATGGGTAACAATGGGTAATAATGGGTAACAATGGGTAACAATGGGTAACAATGGGTAACAATGGGTAACAATAGGGGCAACGTAGTAGAGGCGTAACACTGAGCTAGCTGATTTTCTTGTTTCTTGTGTTTTTTCCAGTGGATGTCTGTTTGTTTTATGGTCAACTGTTGTAGACTGAACATTTTAAGTGTTAAACTTGACTTCTCTCCCATCCTCCCATGCTCTATATATCCTGGGTAGACTATCTAATAGTTTCTATTTCTTTTCATATTTATTTTGTATTAACCTCTTGAGTACTTTCCTGATATCTGTCCAGATTATTATTATTATAATCAAAAAGAAGCGCTAAGCCACAAGGACTATACAGATATCTGTCCAGAGTTATATTCCTTGAGTTTCGGACTACTGAAGACTGGGGAGCATCTCAGGAAGTAGGTAAGTTTTGGTGTTGACAGGCACCTGGTGAGTAGGTAGAAGGCATCATGTGTATCAGTGTCTTTCATCCTGCCCTCCATCGTCCTGAAAGCTGAGATTTCTTTTTTCTAGGATCGGATCGATGGAATTGTAGCCAAGAGGAGCACCAAGGAGAGTGCTGTTGGCTGGATCAATGGCTCGTGCTCCTGGTAAAACACCACTAATATTCTCGATCATCTGTCGTTTGGTAGAAACTATTTCATATTTGGTGAGGTTTAAAGAAAGGTCCAGGCTCTCTCCCATATCTTTATTTTTTTTCTGATATATATATATATATATATATATATATATATATATATATATATATATATATATATATATATATATATTTTTAGATATATATATATATATATATATATATATATATATATATATATATATTTGTGTGTGTGTGTGTGTGTGTGTGTGTGTGTGTGTGTGTGTGTGTGTGTGTGTGTGTGTGTGTGTGTGTGTGTGTGTGTGTGTGTTACCATTTGGTCCTAGGCACATGTCAATTAGACACTAGGCCTGTTGTATGTACATGCGTGTGTGTGTGTGTATGTCTGTCCGTGTTTGTACTCTCCTAATTGTGGTTGCAGGGATCGAGGCTCAGCTCCTGGCCCCGCCTCTTCACTGAGTGCTACTAGGTCCTCTCTCTCCCTGCTCCATGAGCTTTATCATGCCTCATCTTAAAGCTATGTATGGTTCCTGCCTCCACTACCTCACTTGCTAGGCCATTCCACTTCTTGAATACTCTATGACTGAAGAAATACCTCATAACATCCCTTTGACTCATCTGGGTCTTCAGCTTCCAATTGTGACCCCTTGTTTCTGTGTCCCCTCTCTGGAACATCCTGTCTCTCTCCACCTTGTCTATCCCACGCAGTATTTTGTAAGTCGTTATCATGTCTCCCTTAACTCTCCTGTCCTCCAGTGTCGTCAGGCCGATTTCCCTTAATTAACCTTTCTTCATAGGACATTCCCCTTAGCTCTGGAACTAACCCTGACGTGCTTGATCAAGTATGGGTTCCTGGTTCTGCATACTCCAGTATGGGTCCTGACATACACGGTGTACAGTGTCTTGAACAGTTCCTTACTAAGGGATCGGAACTGTGTGTGTGTGTTACCATTTGGTCCTAGGCACATGTCGATTAGACACTAGGCCTGTTGTATGTGCATGCGTGTGTGTGTGTGTGTGTGTGTGTGTGTGTGTGTGTGTGTGTGTGTGTGTGTGTGTGTGTGTGTGTGTGTGTGTGTGTGTGTGTGTGTGTGTGTGTGTGTGTGTGTGTGTGTGTGTGTGTGTGTTAAATTATTGTAAACTTATCTAAAATATATTTTGTTAAATTGGGTCAAAATAAATTGCGTTTGTTATAATAACGTTAAGTAAGTTTTCTAAAATTCTTTTGGCACAAAATTATTAATTTTTTACGTTAACAAAAATGAAAAAAAATTATCTTTAAAGATAAATTTTTTATATATATCTTTAAAGATAATTTTTTTTCATTTTTGTTAACGTAAAAAATTAATAATTTTGTGCCAAAAGAATTTTAGAAAACTTAACGTTATTATAACAAACGCAATTTATTTTGACCCAATTTAACAAAATATATTTTAGATAAGTTTACAATAATTTAACAAACACACACACACACACACACACACACACACACACACACACACACACACACACACACACACACACACACACACACACACACACACACACACACACACAGGTGATAAGGCTGAGGAAAGAAGGTGGAGAACTCACAAGAAACGATCAAGAGGTATGTGAGGAGCTCAACACAAGATTTAAGGAAGTATTTACAGTAGAGACAGGAAGGACTCTGGGGGGACAGACCAGATGGGGACACCAGCAAGGAATACACCAACAAGTGTTGGACGACATACATACAGATGAGGAGGAGGTGAAGAAACTGCTAAGGGACATCGATACCTCAAAGGCAATGGGACCGGACAACATCTCCCCGTGGGTCCTTAGAGAGGGAGCAGATATGTTGTGCGTGCCACTTACCACAATCTTCAACACGTCCCTGGAAACTGGGCAACTACCTGAGGTATGGAAGACGGCAAATGTAGTTCCCATTTTTAAAAAAGGAGACAGAAAAGAGGCACTAAACTATAGACCTGTGTCATTGACGTGTATAGTATGCAAAATTATGGAGAAGATTATCAGGAGGAGAGTGGTGGAGCACCTGGAATGGAACAAGAGTATAAATGCCAACCAGCACGGATTCACGGAAGGCAAATCCTGTGTCACAAACCTTCTGGAGTTTTATGATAAAATAACAGAAGTAAGACACGAGAGAGAGGGGTGGGTTGATTGCATCTTCTTGGACTGCAAGAAGGCCTTTGACACAGTTCCTCACAAGAGATTAGTGCAGAAGCTAGAGCATCAGGCGCATATAACAGGAAGGGCACTGCAATGGATCAGAGAATACCTGACAGGGAGGCAACAACGAGTCATGGTACGTAATGATGTATCACAGTGGGCACCTGTGACGAGCGGGGTCCCACAGGGGTCGGTCCTAGGACCAGTGCTATTTTTGGTATATGTGAACGACATGATGGAAGGGTTAGACTCAGAAGTGTCCCTGTTTGCAGATGATGTGAAGTTAATGAGGAGAATTAAATCTGATGAGGACCAGGCAGGACTTCAAAGAGACCTGGACAGACTGGACACCTGGTCCAGCAAATGGCTTCTCGAATTTAATCCTGCCAAATGCAAAGTCCTGAATATAGGGGAAGGGCACAGAAGACCACAGACAGAGTATAGGCTAGGTGGCCAAAGACTGCAAACCTCACTCAAGGAGAAAGATCTTCGGGTGAGTATAACACCGAGCATGTCTCCGGAAGCACACATCAATCAGATAACTGCTGCAGCATATGGGCGCCTGGAAAACCTGAGAACAGCATTCCGATACCTTAGTAAGGAATCATTCAAGACACTGTACACCGTGTATGTCAGGCCCATACTGGAGTATGCAGCACCTGTTTGGAACCCGCACTTGATAAAGCACGTCAAGAAACTAGAGAAAGTACAAAGGTTTGCGACAAGGTTAGTTCCAGAGCTAAGGGGAATGTCCTATGAAGAAAGATTAAGGGAAATCGGCCTCACGACACTGGAGGACAGGAGGGTCAGGGGAGACATGATAACGACATATAAAATACTGCGTGGAATAGACAAGGTGGACAAAGACAGGATGTTCCAGGGAGGGGACACAGAAACAAGAGGCCACAATTGGAAGTTGAAGACACAAATGAGTCAGAGAGATAGTAGGAAGTATTTCTTCAGTCATAGAGTTGTAAGGCAGTGGAATAGCCTAGAAAATGACGTAGTGGAGGCAGGAACCATACACAGTTTTAAGACGAGGTTTGATAAAGCTCATGGAGCGGGGAGAGAGAGGGCCCAGTAGCAACCGGTGAAGAGGCGGGGCCAGGAGCTAAGACTCGACCCCTGCAACCACAAATAGGTGAGTACAAATAGGTGAGTACACACATAAGAGAAAATTTTAGATAGGCCTTAATTTTAAATGAGTTCTTGCTAATTGACGAGTTTTACATATTCGGCACGACATATATATATATATATATATATATATATATATATATATATATATATATATATATATATATATATATATATATATATATATATATATATATATATATAGTGGCATAGTTCCTCAAGTGGCATCTTAGACTACTAAGCTACAGCAAGCTGGGTTCGAATCCTGTTGACTACGATCTTTCACTGTACATGCCTCAGGGGATCAGTACATACAGGACGAGAATGAAATACCTGGAAACATTGATTGAGAACCAGGCGGCGGGAGTACGGAAACTCTGGAAATCCTTCAAGTGTATAGTGCACCAGCAGCTCACAACCTGAGCTACAGGTGCACAGTGCACCAGCAGCTCACAACCTGAGCTACAGGTGCACAGTGCACCAGCAGCTCACAACCTGAGCTACAGGTGCACAGTGCACCAGCAGCTCACAACCTGAGCTACAGGTACACAGTGCAGCAGCAGCTCACAACCTGAGCTACAGGTGCACAGTGCACCAGCAGCTCACAACCTGAGCTACAGGTGCACAGTGCACCAGCAGCTCACAACCTGAGCTACAGGTGCACAGTGCACCAGCAGCTCACAACCTGAGCTACAGGTGCACAGTGCACCAGCAGCTCACAACCTGAGCTACAGGTGCACAGTGCACCAGCAGCTCACAACCTGAGCTACAGGTGCACAGTGCACCAGCAGCTCACAACCTAAGCTACAGGTGCACAGTGCACCAGCAGCTCACAACCTGAGCTACAGGTGCACAGTGCACCAGCAGCTCACAACCTGAGCTACAGGTGCACAGTGCACCAGCAGCTCACAACCTGAGCTACAGGTGCACAGTGCACCAGCAGCTCACAACCTGAGCTACAGGTGCACAGTGCACCAGCAGCTCACAACCTGAGCTACAGGTGCACAGTGCACCAGCAGCTCACAACCTGAGCTACAGGTGCACAGTGCACCAGCAGCTCACAACCTGAGCTACAGGTGCACAGTGCACCAGCAGCTCACAACCTGAGCTACAGGTGCACAGTGCACCAGCAGCTCACAACCTGAGCTACAGGTGCACAGTGCACCAGCAGCTCACAACCTGAGCTACAGGTGCACAGTGCACCAGCAGCTCACAACCTGAGCTACAGGTGCACAGTGCACCAGCAGCTCACAACCTGAGCTACAGGTGCACAGTGCACCAGCAGCTCACAACCTGAGCTACAGGTACACAGTGCACCAGCAGCTCACAACCTGAGCTACAGGTACACAGTGCACCAGCAGCTCACAACCTGAGCTACAGTTGCACAGTGCACCAGCAGCTCACAACCTGAGCTACAGGTGCACAGTGCACCAGCAGCTCACAACCTGAGCTACAGGTGCACAGTGCACCAGCAGCTCACAACCTGAGCTACAGGTACACAGTGCACCAGCAGCTCACAACCTGAGCTACAGGTGCACAGTGCACCAGCAGCTCACAACCTGAGCTACAGGTGCACAGTGCACCAGCAGCTCACAACCTGAGCTACAGGTACACAGTGCACCAGCAGCTCACAACCTGAGCTACAGGTGCACAGTGCACCAGCAGCTCACAACCTGAGCTACAGGTGCACAGTGCACCAGCAGCTCACAACCTGAGCTACAGGTGCACAGTGCACCAGCAGCTCACAACCTGAGCTACAGGTGCACAGTGCAGCAGCAGCTCACAGCCTGAGCTACAGGTGCACAGTGCACCAGCAGCTCACAACCTGAGCTACAGGTGCACAGTGCACCAGCAGCTCACAACCTGAGCTACAGGTGCACAGTGCACCAGCAGCTCACAACCTGAGCTACAGGTGCACAGTGCAGCAGCAGCTCACAGCCTGAGCTACAGGTGCACAGTGCAGCAGCAGCTCACAACCTGAGCTACAGGTGCACAGTGCACCAGCAGCTCACAACCTGAGCTACAGGTGCACAGTGCACCATCAGCTCACAACCTGAGCTACAGGTGCACAGTGCACCAGCAGCTCACAACCTGAGCTACAGGTGCACAGTGCAGCAGCAGCTCACAGCCTGAGCTACTGGTGCACCGTGCACCAGCAGCTCACAACCTGAGCTACAGGTGCACAGTGCACCAGCAGCTCACAACCTGAGCTACAGGTGCACAGTGCACCAGCAGCTCACAACCTGAGCTACAGATGCACAGTGCACCAGCAGCTCACAACCTGAGCTACAGGTGCACAGTGCACCAGCAGCTCACAACCTGAGCTACAGGTGCACAGTGCACCAGCAGCTCACAACCTGAGCTACAGGTGCACAGTGCACCAGCAGCTCACAACCTGAGCTACAGGTGCACAGTGCACCAGCAGCTCACAACCTGAGCTACAGGTGCACAGTGCAGCAGCAGCTCACAGCCTGAGCTACAGGTGCACAGTGCAGCAGCAGCTCACAGCCTGAGCTACAGGTGCACAGTGCACCAGCAGCTCACAGCCTGAGCTACAGGTGCACAGTGCACCAGCAGCTCACAACCTGAGCTACAGGTGCACAGTGCACCAGCAGCTCACAACCTGAGCTACAGGTGCACAGTGCACCAGCAGCTCACAGCCTGAGCTACAGGTGCACAGTGCACCAGCAGCTCACAACCTGAGCTACAGGTGCACAGTGCACCAGCAGCTCACAACCTGAGCTACAGGTGCACAGTGCACCAGCAGCTCACAACCTAAGCTACAGGTGCACAGTGCACCAGCAGCTCACAACCTGAGCTACAGGTGCACAGTGCACCAGCAGCTCACAACCTGAGCTACAGGTGCACAGTGCACCAGCAGCTCACAACCTGAGCTACAGGTGCACAGTGCACCAGCAGCTCACAGCCTGAGCTACAGGTGCACAGTGCACCAGCAGCTCACAACCTGAGCTACAGGTGCACAGTGCACCAGCAGCTCACAACCTGAGCTACAGGTGCACAGTGCACCAGCAGCTCACAGCCTGAGCTACAGGTGCACAGTGCACCAGCAGCTCACAACCTGAGCTACAGGTGCACAGTGCACCAGCAGCTCACAACCTGAGCTACAGGTGCACAGTGCACCAGCAGCTCACAACCTGAGCTACAGGTGCACAGTGCACCAGCAGCTCACAACCTGAGCTACAGGTGCACAGTGCACCAGCAGCTCACATCCTGAGCTACAGGTGCACAGTGCACCAGCAGCTCACAACCTGAGCTACAGGTGCACAGTGCACCAGCAGCTCACATCCTGAGCTACAGGTGCACAGTGCACCCGCAGCTCACAACCTGAGCTACAGGTGCACAGTGCACCAGCAGCTCACAACCTGAGCTACAGGTGCACAGTGCACCAGCAGCTCACAACCTGAGCTACAGGTGCAGCTCACAACCTGAGCTACAGGTGCACAGTGCACCAGCAGCTCACAACCTGAGCTACAGGAGCACAGTGCACCAGCAGCTCACAACCTGAGCTACAGGTGCACAGTGCAGCAGCAGCTCACAACCTGAGCTACAGGTGCACAGTGCACCAGCAGCTCACAACCTGAGCTACAGGTGCACAGTGCACCATCAGCTCACAACCTGAGCTACAGGTGCACAGTGCACCAGCAGCTCACAACCTGAGCTACAGGTGCACAGTGCAGCAGCAGCTCACAGCCTGAGCTACAGGTGCACAGTGCACCAGCAGCTCACAACCTGAGCTACAGGTGCACAGTGCACCAGCAGCTCACAACCTGAGCTACAGGTGCACAGTGCACCAGCAGCTCACAACCTGAGCTACAGATGCACAGTGCACCAGCAGCTCACAACCTGAGCTACAGGTGCACAGTGCACCAGCAGCTCACAACCTGAGCTACAGGTGCACAGTGCACCAGCAGCTCACAACCTGAGCTACAGGTGCACAGTGCACCAGCAGCTCACAACCTGAGCTACAGGTGCACAGTGCACCAGCAGCTCACAAACTGAGCTACAGGTGCACAGTGCAGCAGCAGCTCACAGCCTGAGCTACAGGTGCACAGTGCAGCAGCAGCTCACAGCCTGAGCTACAGGTGCACAGTGCACCAGCAGCTCACAGCCTGAGCTACAGGTGCACAGTGCACCAGCAGCTCACAACCTGAGCTACAGGTGCACAGTGCACCAGCAGCTCACAACCTGAGCTACAGGTGCACAGTGCACCAGCAGCTCACAGCCTGAGCTACAGGTGCACAGTGCACCAGCAGCTCACAACCTGAGCTACAGGTGCACAGTGCACCAGCAGCTCACAACCTGAGCTACAGGTGCACAGTGCACCAGCAGCTCACAACCTAAGCTACAGGTGCACAGTGCACCAGCAGCTCACAACCTGAGCTACAGGTGCACAGTGCACCAGCAGCTCACAACCTGAGCTACAGGTGCACAGTGCACCAGCAGCTCACAACCTGAGCTACAGGTGCACAGTGCACCAGCAGCTCACAGCCTGAGCTACAGGTGCACAGTGCACCAGCAGCTCACAACCTGAGCTACAGGTGCACAGTGCACCAGCAGCTCACAACCTGAGCTACAGGTGCACAGTGCACCAGCAGCTCACAGCCTGAGCTACAGGTGCACAGTGCACCAGCAGCTCACAACCTGAGCTACAGGTGCACAGTGCACCAGCAGCTCACAACCTGAGCTACAGGTGCACAGTGCACCAGCAGCTCACAACCTAAGCTACAGGTGCACAGTGCACCAGCAGCTCACAACCTGAGCTACAGGTGCACAGTGCACCAGCAGCTCACATCCTGAGCTACAGGTGCACAGTGCACCAGCAGCTCACAACCTGAGCTACAGGTGCACAGTGCACCAGCAGCTCACATCCTGAGCTACAGGTGCACAGTGCACCAGCAGCTCACAACCTGAGCTACAGGTGCACAGTGCACCAGCAGCTCACAACCTGAGCTACAGGTGCACAGTGCACCAGCAGCTCACAACCTGAGCTACAGGTGCACAGTGCACCAGCAGCTCACAACCTGAGCTACAGGTGCACAGTGCACCAGCAGCTCACAACCTGAGCTACAGGTGCAGCTCACAACCTGAGCTACAGGTGCACAGTGCACCAGCAGCTCACAACCTGAGCTACAGGTGCACAGTGCACCAGCAGCTCACAACCTGAGCTACAGGTGCACAGTGCACCAGCAGCTCACAACCTGAGCTACAGGTGCACAGTGCACCAGCAGCTCACAACCTGAGCTACAGGTGCACAGGGCACCAGCAGCTCACAACCTGAGCTACAGGTGCACAGTGCACCAGCAGCTCACAACCTGAGCTACGGGTGCACAGTGCACCAGCAGCTCACAACCTGAGCTACAGGTACACAGTGCACCAGCAGCTCACAACCTGAGCTACAGGTACACAGTGCACCAGCAGCTCACAACCTGAGCTACAGGTACACAGTGCACCAGCAGCTCACAACCTGAGCTACAGGTACACAGTGCACCAGCAGCTCACAACCTGAGCTACAGGTACACAGTGCACCAGAAGCTCACAACCTGAGCTACAGGTGCACAGTGCACCAGCAGCTCACAACCTGAGCTACAGGTGCACAGTGCACCAGCAGCTCACAACCTGAGCTACAGGTACACAGTGCACCAGCAGCTCACAACCTGAGCTACAGGTGCACAGTGCACCAGCAGCTCACAACCTGAGCTACAGGTGCACAGTGCACCAGCAGCTCACAGCCTGAGCTACAGGTGCACAGTGCACCAGCAGCTCACAACATAAGCTGCTGGTGTATAGTGCACACAGTACCATCACTCGCTCATTCAAATTTCAGAGGCTGAAGATCCGGCTGGTCTGTGAAAAATTTAAATGTATACACATTAGTGTAAATGCTTCACTACACGTACATGTACACGTTATATCACGTGTAAATCCTGTGTAAACGTTGCACAAGTTACTTCACGTTACCCATTACATACACGGAAACACGTTACGTCACATGTACACATGTTACATTACATACACGTGTGCACAGTTACATGTATGCACACACGTTAAAGTTTATACACGTGTACACAAGATACATCAGGCATGCACAAATTAAAGTACAAACACGTTTATACAAGTCACATATGTACACGTTATATCTTTCTTGCACACAAGTTACTGCACACACACACACACACACACACACACACACACACACACACACACACACACACACACACACACACACACACACACACACGACATGACGGAAGGAATAGACTCTGAGGTGTCCCTGTTTGCAGATGACGTGAAGTTGATGAGAAGAATTCACTCGATCGAAGACCAGGCAGAACTACAAAGGGATCTGGACAGGCTGCAGACCTGGTCCAGCAATTGGCTCCTGGAGTTCAATCCCACCAAGTGCAAAGTCATGAAGATTGGGGAAGGGCAAAGAAGACCGCAGACGGAGTACAGTCTAGGGGGCCAGAGACTACAAACCTCACTCAAGGAAAAGATCTTGGGGTGAATATAACACCAGGCACATCTCCTGAAGCGCACATCAATCAAATAACTGCTGCAGCATATGGGTGCCTAGCAAACCTCAGAACAGCATTCCGACATCTTAATAAGGAATCGTTCAGGACCCTGTACACCGTGTACGTTAGGCCCATATTGGAGTATGCGGCACCAGTTTGGAACCCACGCCTAGCCAAGCACGTAAAGAAACTAGAGAAAGTGCAAAGGTTTGCAACAAGAGTAGTCCCAGAGCTAAGAGGTATGTCCTACGAGGAGAGGTTAAGGGAAATCAACCTGACGACACTGGAGGACAGGAGAGATAGGGGGGACATGATAACGACATACAAAATACTGAGAGGAATTGACAAGGTGGACAAAGACAGGATGTTCCAGAGATTGGACACAGTAACAAGGGGACACAGTTGGAAGTTGAAGACACAGATGAATCACAGGGATGTTAGGAAGTATTTCTTCAGCCACAGAGTAGTCAGTAAGTGGAATAGTTTGGGAAGCAGAGGTATGATAAAGCTCACGGTTCAGAGAGAGTGACCTAGTAGCGATCAGTGAAGAGGCGGGGCCAGGAGCTCGGACTCGACCCCCGCAACCTCAACTAGGTGAGTACACACACAAACACACACACACACACACACTCACACACATACACACACACACATACACACACAAACACACACATACACATACACACAACAGGCCTAGTGTCTAATCGACATGTGCCTAGGACCAAATGGTAACTAACTAACTAACATACAATGAGATTGCCTGGGAAAACCTAGAACCACATGAGGGACCAGAAACGTGAAAGACTAAGACGATGGAGGCATTACTGGAAAACCTCATGCATCAACACGTTAGGGACACCACCAGAGAGAGAGGAGAGGATGAACCAGGAAGACTGGACCTCATATTCACCCTAATCAGTTCAGACATGAGGACATCACATATAATAGGCCCCTCAGAGCTAGTGGTCACGTGGTCCTGAGCTTCGAATACATAGAGTTACAAGTTGGACAGGAAAAGTCAAACTACAAAACATGGGACAACACAGGTATAAGAAATATCCTGCATGAGGTTCATTGGGAATGAGAACTGGTGGAAAAGTCAGTAAACGAAATGATGGACTATGTGAGAGCAAATTGCAAGGATGCAGATTAAAGGTTCGTACCCAAGGGCGACAGAAACAATGAGAAGACCAGAACGAGCCCTTCGTTCACTCAAAGGGGTAGAGACGCCAAAACCAAGTGTGCCAGAGAATGGAAGAAGTATAGAAGGCAAAGGACCCAGGAGAATAAAGAGAGCAGTCGTAGAGCCAGAAATGAATATGCACAAATAAGAAGGGAGGTCCAACAATAATAC
>NC_091309.1:372135-377135 GCF_038502225.1 Cherax quadricarinatus | reverse complement strand
GCACGTGACCTGTTCACAACCACAGAAGAATAAATACTCGCTAAGATAACGATTAAACTCGTTATGTATATACTGAGAGAAATACTTCTCTCAGTATAATATATATATATATATATATATATATATATATATATATATATATATATATATATATATATATATATATATATATATATATATATATATATATATATATATATATATATGCAAAACAACCACTCTGAAAGAATAGAGAAATTCCAAGCGCTTTCGTGACTACTCACATTATCAAGGAACTATGAAAGTGAAGCATCCAATGGCAATATAAACACAAATGCAGTATAATGTGATCCTTTATTGACTACGTTTCGCCCACACAGTGGGCTTTTTCAAGTCACAAACAGAACTGTTTGTGACTTGAAAAAGCCCACTGTGTGGGCGAAACGTAGTCAATAAAGGATCACATTATACTGCATTTGTGTTTATATTGCCATTGTGTCGGTATTTTATACCATTTATTTCCATCGTGAAGCATCCAAGGAAGCTATATAAGGGGTCGGCCAGCACCTCACTATCAGATCCCACAACGGTTAAACACGTGACGCGCGGCGAGCCAACTTGGATAGGTCCTTTGCAAAACTCACCCCCAAGCTATTTATTTGTCCAGTGTATTATTAAATTCTACCCAAATTCTATTAATTATAAATGGATCTAATTTATATAAACCAAAGGAAATATTCATATTATTGTCAAAACTGCTTTTTATGAAACAAGATTCAATTATATTCCTGTCGACCATGGACTTGCTTGATACTACTTTCTCAACTTTTTGAAAATCAATTGGATGGTTAAAATCTCTTACATGAATAAATAGAGCATTGGAATCTTGTCCAGTTCTAATGCTATATTTATGTTGTTTTAATCTTAGTTCGAGATTTTTACCAGTTTGACCGTAATAAACTTTATCGCAAATTTTACGAGGAATCTTATAGACACATCCATCAGCATTTTGGGGGGAATTCTTTATCAAAAGTTTTTTTTACTGTATCAAGATTTTTGAATACAACTTTAATATTAAAAGTCTTAAGAAGAGAAGGCATATCAACCAAGTTTTCATGGTAAGGGAGAACCAACATATTTTTAGTTGAATAATTTCTCTATTCTTTCAGAGTGGTTGTTTTGCATATTTTGAAATCACCTGTTTACTGTGATCTTATTGCATATATATATATATATATATATATATATATATATATATATATATATATATATATATATATATATATATATATATATATATATATATATTTGGAACCAAAATTTGGTAAAATATATAAAATTCAAAATACACATCAACAGTTATTGTCTTATTTTAAATAATAATAATAATGATAATAGTGCTACTAATAGTAATGTCAATAATAATAATAACAGTAATAATAATAACAATAATAATAATAATATAGTTCGTATGTCGGTTTGCGCGTGACCAACTTTAACAGATTGATTAATCTGGCCCTGATCCACCGCCAGGCCTGGTCACAGACCGGGCCGCGGGGGCGTTGACCCCCGAAACCACCAGGTATACTCCAGGTAATAAAAATAATAATAATGAAAATAATAACTGCAACAACAACAGCAAAAACAAGAACAACAATAATAATAATTTTAACAACAATAATAATATCAATAATAATAATAATAATAATAATAATAATAATAATAATAATAATAATAATAATAACAACAACAACAACACGAGGGTACAAGTTCAGTGACGTCAGAGGTGGAGATGGTTGCCTTAGCACGATAATTACCTTATATCGTTGCATATATCTCAATTAGCCTTATTTATAGCCGCATTGCCTCATTCTTGCTTCTAATTCAATGATATTCTGAGTTACAGAAGCAGCTTGCAAAATAATTAACGGAGCTGAAGCTGAATGAGCAAATAAGTTTTGCAAGCTAATGGAAAGTCTGGTGGCTGGCGTTGTGTGGCAACAATGTGGGCGTGTCCCAGAGTTTGTTTACCTCCGGATTTGGCGGGAACATCAGCCATGCTGAGTTACTTCATTTACCTCAGCCATGTATTGTTTGTAATGCTGACTCATACGAAACTCAGATATGTCACTGCACTTGTGTCCTTTTACTTTACATACCTCAGATATGCTGCCTTACCTCACTTACCTCAGATATGCTGCCTTAACTCACCTCAGATATGCTGCCTTACCTCACTTACCTTAGATATGCTGCCTTACCTCACTTACCTCAGACATGCTCATTACCTCACTTAACATCATCCTCAACTACATCCACATAAACACAAAACGAAGAAACAGAACAGCCTTGGTTGCAAAAGACGTGGAAAAAGCTGTTGACACTGGCACGAAGGGCTCAAATACAAACTCTGCACTAACTTTAACCTGCCTCTCACTACTCGTAAACTCCTCTGAAACTTCCTAGTCGGCCGCATCATGAGAATCAAGTTTCATGGCCGTTACTCAGATTACTTCACACTAAATGCTGGAGTACCCCAGGGATCTGTCCTCTCCCCTACCCTCTACATTTTATACACTAACGACATTCCAACACCTATATACCACAACTCCATCACACTAGCCTATGCAGACGACATTACACAACTCACCACTCGCGCCAATATAGATACACTCACACACAAAACACAAAATGAAGTCGACAGGATAGCCTTCTGGGAACAAAAATGGAGGATCAAATCCAATGCAGCTAAATCCAGCATTACATATTTTAACTATAGGAAACGTGACCCTCCATTACCTATCGAGCTCAGAACAGCTGACACCCGCACTTACATCCCCATCACACAATCTGTCACTGTCCTTGGCGTTAATCTTAACTACCTTCTTCGCCTACACGGGCACATTCACTCAAGGCATGCAATAGCTAGTAAGGCCCTTGCGGGCCTCTACAAGCTGCAACATGCCTCCCAACGCACCAAACTACACCTCTGCAAATCCCTAATACGTCCTTTGATAACATACTCTCCTCTAGCCCTCTCTCTTGCATCTAAAACAAACTTTCTTAAACTGCAGCGTGTCCAGAACAAGGCGTTGCGTTGGGTGCTTGATGTCAGATGGGAGGACTTCGCCACAAGCGAGTCTCTCCATGCCCAGTTAGACATCCCTGCGCTGAATCTGTACTGGAAGACGCTCAGTGACAGACAGATAGACAAACTTGAGACACGACATGACTACTGGACCTCTTTCCTTGACGAAGACATTCGCAGTCACACAAACCAACGCAACCTTTTCTACTCCTTGTATGATCCTGCTCCCAACCCTATCTACAAATAACCTTTGGATTCTTTGAAAGGTACCTCTAACCCAAGTTTGCATTAGCTGCTGGGTTAAGCCCTGGCTCAATTTGCACTCCTCTCTAGCACTAATCTTCACTTGTCCCGTCCTTCCCGCTCACCCCACCGGAGTCCCAACAGAAGAGCCTACTATGTCTGTTCTCAAGTCTGTCCCACGATCGCCTTAGCTGCTGGGTTAAAGGAATGTAAAGAGGAACTTAGCAAACCCTTAGCTAATCTTTTCAACATATCACTACAAACTGGCAAAGTACCAGACTAGTGAAAAATGGCAACTGTAATACCTATTTACAAGACAGGTGACAGGTTCTTAGCTTCGAACCATAGACCAATAAGCCTTACCTCCTAAGTAGAAAAAATTATGGAATCAATAATTGCGAGGCAAATCGTAGCCATCTTGAAAGGTATAAATTGATTACTGAATCTCAGCACGGTCTTACAAAGGGGCGTTCCTGTCTTACGAATTTACTAAATTTTTTTCACTAAGGTATTTGAGGAGGTAGATCATGGTAATGAATATGATATTGTGTATATGGACTTCAATAAGGCTTTCGATAGAGTTCCACGGAATAGGAGGAGAAATTTTTCGTGGGTAGAGGCATGGCTGACAAATAGGCAGCAGAGAATTTACATAAATGGGGAGAAAACAGAATGGGAGCACCTCACAAGCGGTGTTCCTCAGGGATCAGTGTTGGGCCCCTTGTTGTTCACAATTTACATAAACGACATAGATGAGGGAATAAATAGTGACATATGCAGATTTGCTGATGAAGCCAAAATAGGCCGTCCAATTCATTCTAATGAGGACATTAGAGCACTCCAGGATGATTTGAATAGACTGATGCAGTCAAACCATACCACGGGCGGGGATAGAACCCGCGATCAGAGAGTCTCACAACTCCAGACCGTCGCGTTAGCCACTGGACCAGCTAGCCACAATAAGATTAGTCCAACTAGGTATATTTTTACACCATAGGAAGGTTAGCATAGTCACCACTGTGACCACAAATGCAAGTTTTTACAGACGAATCTCCAGCTAGCATGGCCGTGACGAACTCAAGTCTGATTGCGGGTTCTATCCCCACCCGTGGTATGGTTTGTTTGCAATCGTGTCATTACGATTTCGTGAGACTGATGCAATGGTCGGAGAAGTGGCAGATGCAGTTTAATATTGACAAATGCAAAGTTCTAAATGTTGGACAGGAAAATAACCATGCCACATATAAACTAAATAATGTAGATCTTAATACTACTGATTGCGAAAAGGATTTAGGAGTTCTAGTTAGCAGTAATCTAAAACCAAGACAACAGTGCATTAGTGTTCGCAATAAAGCTAACAGAATTCTTGGCTTCATATCTAGAAGTATAAATACTAGAAGTCCTCAGGTTGTTCTTCGACTCTATATATCCTTGGTTAGGCCTCATTTAGACTATGCTGCTCAGTTCTGGTCACCGTATTACAGAATGGATATAAATGCTCTGGAAAACGTACAAAGGAGGATGACAAAGTTGATCCCATGGATCAGAAATCTTCCCAATGAGGATAGACTGAGGGCCCTGAATTTGCTCTCTCTCGAAAGGCGTAGAATTAGGGGGGATATGATTGAGGTATATAAATGGAAAACAGGAATAAATAAAGGGGATGTAAATAGCGTGCTAAATATATCTAGCC
>NC_091309.1:364635-369635 GCF_038502225.1 Cherax quadricarinatus | reverse complement strand
CCAGGTGGGTATAAGAGTAGTGTAATGGAGGGTACCCAGGACAGGCAGGGATCAGATGGGTATCACATTAGTGTGCTGGAGGGTACCCAATGAACGGTACCCAGGGCAGGCAAGGACCAGGTGGGTATCACATTAGTGTGATGGAAGGTACCCAGGACAGGCAGGGAGCAGATGGGTATCACATTAGTGTGCTGGAGGGTACCCAAAGCACGGTACCCAAGGCAGGCAGGGACCAGGTGAGTATCACAGTAGTGTGCTGAAGAGTACCCAGGGCAGCCAAGGATCAGGTGGGTATCATAATGCGATATATTGGGCAGGTTATTGGTAAGCTTCGCGACAAAACTGATTAAATGGAAAACGCCTCCCCCCCCACCCACACACCCCAACATGTCAGTAAAAATGGTTGTGAGCGTGTTAGATAAGAGTGAGTGGAGGCAAGTTTTTATGCCTTTCCGTGCTGTTGGAGTGTAAGTAAGATAACATTTATGAAGGGATTTAGGAGAACCGGTTAGCTGGAGGTGTGAGGTACAGTGCCTGCACTCTGAAGGACCGGTGGTGGGGGGGGATGTTATAGTTCGGAGAGCCATCTGAATTATGATGTCAGTGTGCTTCTAGCTGGAGAGTGGTTCAGTGAGTGATGGTGAAAGTACTTCCTCATTTTTGGGTCACCTTGCCTGTGTGGGAGACGGCCGCTGCATTATAAAAAAAAACAATATTAGTAAATATTTTTTTATTTTTTTATTTTATAGATTTTTATAGGAAGGATTAACAGAAAATATGATGTATATAACCACTTTTAAACAGTTCAGTGGAATTCTTGACTGTTGATCAATATGGTCGGTAAATTTGTCGTAAAAATTCTGACTTTCTCTGAAAATTCTGAATAATTACATTTTTGCAGAAAAAATTAATTTATTACAAAGCATAGAGAAGCGCTGTGCGTCAGGTTGTGTCATGAAACAGTATTAACGTCGCCTGACGCGGGTCTTAGGCATACCAAGACCCGCCCTTGGAGTTTTTGGTCATATGACCAAGACCTTCCTCTAGCTTCCCGGTCCACCAGTTTAACAAGTTAAAGGTAACAGCTGCAGCTGTCTGAGAGGGACAGACGCTCTGTGAAAGCTGTGCTGTTCTTGCCTAAATTTCTGACTCAATTACTTCTACTCACCGATGACAGCAAAAATTATTGAAGGGAAATTCTAACAGTCGAATGTTCTCCACAACATAAATGGATTTTGATCCCATTTACATGGATCCCATTTACATGGATTAATATATCTGAAACTACTAGTTTTCACTTAAGGTCTGACATATAACATAACTTGCTAGAAGAAAACGATGCTGAAAACTGGTCTGGTGATGCTGACAAGTTGTAGAAAAATACACTTATGTACAGATCAAGACATTTATGAGAGGAAACGTTTCGCCACAAGTGGCTTCTGATGGCACTGCAGCTCTATTGTCAAAACCAGAGATATATACTAAAATGGCACTTAACAACACTTAAGTGTTGCGCAGTGTTGTCAGAAGCCACTGGTGGCTGCTGACGATACTGCAATTCCAGTGTTAATTTCCAGAGATCCATATTAAAGCAAGTGTTTCTGTCTTGCAAGTTGCTGTTACACTGCGTATAAATTCACTGAAACAAAACTAACAGACTTGTGAGAGGCTTCATACAATGAATAACACTTTCACTAAAGAAAGATTTTCTTTGGAGGGGAAAAATATTTATAGGATAAACACTGATGCTTTCCTGGTACTTGTGATGAAAACAGTGATGTTTATCTTGCTTGTGGTGAACACTCGCCTCTGCTCCCAACAGTGTTGATATCTGTCAGCCTCAGCTGGGAGACTTCAGTAGTGTCAGCCGGTGTTGGACAATGCTGATATCATCAGTTTTAGTTTATCAGTGGCCAGGTTTGTAGTCGGGTGTAGAATTATACTTGTGGATGTTGTGGTGGGGAGGGAAGTATTGTGGTAGTACTGGTAGTCTCCTGGTTGTGGTGAGGGTGTCGAGGCTTGCCACCTGTGGGAGAATTTGGGAAATGAGTATCAGAAAGACATAATATAATAAAAAGGCCACTGTTGGTCTAGGTTACTCAACTAGTTGCTGACAGCTCAAAACCCCTGCAGCCTCCACCAGGGGTCTCCTCCGATCGGCTGTATTGGTTCCCACTGGGCTGGAAAAAGAATGATTATAACCAGGGTTAATACTCGCCCTGAAGACCTGTATTAACAGTTATAACAGATATGTCATCTGGAAAGAAGTGGGCCAGTCTCACCTGGGTGTGGGAGATCGCCAATGTTTCACGACATCAGTGGTTAGCCCTATTCACCTAACATCTACTCTAGGCATTGCAGTGATAATAGACGGATGTCGGGTAGAATAGTGACTTATTTGCCTCGTTGTAACGGGAGCCTTCGACAATATCGATGGCTTGACTGAAGAGTGACATCCGATGTTTTCACTTCTGTCGTTTACTTGGCACATTGAACGCCGTCTGACAACTATCACTTGTCCACAAGTTCGACTTGTGAACTATATCTGTGGATGATGTCCACAAGTGGGGAAAAAGTTCTCCCTACGTCGTTAGTATACAAATGAGTGACACGAGAATAATTATTCACAGCTGTGAGTGTCTGGCGCTCAGGCTTCTAGGAGAACATAGGAGAGTTATATATCTGTTATCTCTTCCACAGTTCTTCCTGGAGATTGTCAGTGCATGACTCGAGTTTCTACGACGCACACGAATATGGCCACCAATTTTTTTTCTACAATTCAGCATGGCGTGGCCCGGCCGGCGACACCCGATCTGGGGAGCAATGAAGAAATACAAATTTTAGAGATGCAAGCTGCACTTTTCAGGCATTTCTGTGCAAAATTTCACAGCATTTCATGCCCATTTACCCCGCAGCATCGCTATCGACTTTTCGTCAAATTACGCACCATTGAAAGCAATTAATTATAAATTATTGGTTGTGAGGATAATAATTAAGTGTACATGGTTTATATAATTTTTGGTTGTGAAGATTGTATAATCAAATGTACATGAGTTATATCAATCATAAACTATTTAATTTTAAACTATTATAAGTTAAGTCTTTCTTGGTGAGGAACTTGGGCAAAACTTTCCTTGCAAATATTCTTTGCCTGATATATCCATCTCTTGCCTTGTGTCCAGTTACTTCAGTACAAGCTTCACTCATCAATTTTATCCCTCTCTCAACAGCTTGAGTGTTGCTTGGCCACTTGGGCACCTCAAGTGGAGTCTCAAAAATTTTCAGAACCTGTTGATCTGATAGAGAAGCAATGAAACTGGAGGCTCAGTTCTGAGTTCTGATAGTTCTTTGCTTGCCATTTTATTTGGGAATCACTACTTTTTTTGAGTCGACAATGGGAGCCACATTACCATTCTCTTCATCTTCACTTCATTACCTGGAAGACGTTCTTTGCACCGTGTGGGGCATAAGGTGCAGCTTGATGTGGAACCACATTGGAGCACTGAACTTTAAAATAATAATGACGACTCTTTTCAGCTCCTGACTGGGTCTTGATGTTGCCACATACAACCTAAGGATCCCACTCCATAAAGTATTTATTACACCTTGACACACATGGTGGACCTGGTTCAAGAGCAGCAAAGTCGTCATCAACCACACCTGTGATCTCTCCTTTGCAACTCCTATACAAGTATTTCTGGTCCCAGGACAGATCCTCTGCCACCTTGTCATTCAGAGCAGGGAAATCAGTGAAACTGACTGGCTGGAAAGCAACAACTGGCAGCTCAAACAGAGGATCCTTGATTTGCTTGCCAATGGGGCTGACCGTCATGGTGGTAGAAAATAGCCCAGAATGGCAGCTCATTTCCATGAAGTTAACAGATGAAATAATGGACCAGATGACCAAGCAACATTTCAAGATGATGAATGGCTCCATTGTCAGCTCCGACATTTACGTTGGTTCTGTCACAACCAACACATACAACAGGCTGCCGAGTTAGGTTCTGTGCCACCAGAAATGTATAGATAGTCTTGGCAATCTCCTTTCCATGGCCTGACTTGGGAGTCACATGAGTGAGATATTCAGAGCCGGGATTCACCATGATGATGTAATGATCTTTCACCATTATCTTTGGACTCCATTTCTTGGTCTTCTCATTCTTTGTCATTATATGAGTGGAGGTCTTCTTACCATCAAAATACAGTGATGTGATATTTTCCAAGTTTACTAGCTCATTTTCTTGCCTCTCCATTTGATTTTTGTGTCTGGCATCTCGTAACTTCTGTGATCCAATAACTTGACTTTTTGTCATCCTTGGTGATAATGCCATAGTCCATTAAGGTGGCAGTAGCAATGGCAGTTTCAGCATAATCACTGATAAAGTTAATGTTTATAAATACTGCAGAGTACATAGATACAGTACATAAAACATTGCACTGCACTACTCAGTAAT
This sequence comes from Cherax quadricarinatus, assembly GCF_038502225.1. NCBI lineage: Eukaryota > Metazoa > Arthropoda > Malacostraca > Decapoda > Parastacidae > Cherax > Cherax quadricarinatus. The sequence goes on along the minus strand of NC_091309.1, from coordinate 365,181 downwards.
ACAAGCATATTCAAAAATTTTCATTGCAAATGCTGTAGGCTAAAACTCTACCAATCAAGTTCATATTTGGCAGTGAATCTAAGATGTATATAAGGAACAGTGCCTGAAGAGTTCAACTTTAACCAAAATTTCAATGCTCCCTAACCTGGTCACTTTGTCACATCTTCACATCTTCAAGCTGCAGTCTGGCTTCCAGCACCTCTATTTACAGGAGGATTTCTGCTGACATAACGTCTACATTTGTTAGGTGCCAACTTTGGTAACTCAGTATAACCAAGAAGAAAGGATTCCTCGAGTCTAAGGCACAGATGATTTAGTATAATGTCACTAGCTATATTATCAGGTTCACGACATATTATCTCATTTTTTTCCTGATCTGAGAAAAGAGCAGGTTCTTCAAACACCTGGGTGTAGTAAGATACAGACACTCCCATAAGGAAAGAAGAGTTCTGATGTGCACATGTGAATATCGTGTGACCAATCCCGTTAGAGATTGTCTGATTCTGCAGAGTAAGGAACAGATGTTAAGATATATAGACGTATGGG
>NC_091309.1:354635-359635 GCF_038502225.1 Cherax quadricarinatus | reverse complement strand
CCCTTTTCCCCTTTTTTTTTTTTTTTTTTTTTTCCCTTTTTTTTTAAAATTTTTTTTTTTTTTTTTTCCCCCCCTTTTTTTTGGGGTTTTTTTCCCTTTTTACCTTTTAATTTTCCTTTCTTTTTTTTTTTTTTTTTTTTTTTCCTTTTAAATTGGTTTTTTTTCCCCCCCCTTTTTTGGGTTTTTTTTTTTCTTCCCCCTTTTAAAATTTTTTGGGGGTTTTTTTTACCTTTTTTTTTCTTTTTTTTAAATTTTTTTTTTTTTTTTTATTTTTTTAAATTTTTTTTTTAAAAGGGGGGTTTTTCTAATTTTTGGGGCTTTTTTTGGTTTTTTTTTTTCCCGGTTTTTTCGGGGTTTTTTTTCCCCCTTTTTTTTTTTTTTCCCCCTTTTTTTTTTTAATTTTCCTTTTTTTCCCCTTTTTTTTTCCCCCAAAATTTTTTTTTTTTTTTTTTTTCCTTTTTTTTTTTTTTTAACCCTTTTTTTTCTTTTTTTTTTTCCGGCCCCCTTTTTTTTTTTCCCTTTCCCGCCCTTTTTTTTTTAATTTTTTTTTTTTCCCCCTTTTTTTTTTTGGCCCCCTTTTTTTTCTTTTCCTTTTTTTTTTTTTTTTTTTCTTTCCTTTTCCCCCCCTTTTTTTTTGGGGGTTTTTTTTTTTCCCAAAAACCCCCCCCTTTTTTTTTTTTTTTTTTTTTTTCCCCTTTTTTTTTTTTAATTGGTTTTTTCGGGGCTTGGGGGGGTTTTTTTTCTTTCTTTTTTGGGTTTTGGTTTTCCCCTTTTTTTTCCCCCAATTTTGGTTTTTTCCCTTTTTTTTTCCTAATTTTTTTTTTCCCCCTTTTTTTTTTTTTTTGTTTTGGGTTTTTTAATTTTTTTTTTTTTTTTTTGGGGGGTTTTTTTTTTTTTTTTTTTTTTTTTTTAAAAAAACCTTTTTAAAAAACCTTTTTTTTTTTTTTCCCTTTTTTTTTTTTTTTTTTTGCCTTTTCCCCTTTTTTTTTCCCCCCCCTTTTTTTTTTTTTTTTTTTTTCCCCTTTTTTTTTTTTTTTTTTCCCCCTTTTTTTTTTCCCCCTTTTTTTTTTCCCCTTTTTTTTCCCCCCCTTTTTTTTTTAATTTTCCTTTTTTTCCCCCTTTTTTTTTTCCGGGGGTTTTTTTTCCCTTTTTTTTTCTTTCTTTTTTTTTTTCCCCCCTTTTTTTTTTTTTTTTTTTCCCTTTTTAATTTTTTTCCCCCCCAAAAAATTTTTTTTCCCCCCTTTTTTTTTTTTAAAAATTTTTTTTTCCCTTTCCCCCGGGGGGGTTTTTTTTTTTCCCCTTTTTTTTCCCCCCCCTTTTTTTTTTAAAAAAAAAAATTTTTTCCCAAAAAACCCCCCCAATTTTTTTAAAAAAAAAAACCCTTTTTCCCCAAAACCCCCCCTTTTTCCCCCAATTTTTCCCCCAAAAACCCCCTTTTTTCCCCCCCCCCTTTTTTTAAAAAAAAAAACAAAGGCCCCCTTTTCCCCCCCCAAAATTTTTGGGAAAAACCCTTTTGGGGAAACCCCTTTTTTTTAAAAAACCCCCGGGGGAAAAATTTTTTAAAAAATTTTTTTTCCCAAAAAGGGAAAAAAGGGATTTAAAAAAACCCCCTTTTTTTTCCCCCCGGGGCCCAAAAAAAAGGGGGGGAAAAAAGGGGGAAAAAAATTTTTTTTAAAAACCCTTTTTTTAAAAAAAAAAACCTTTTAAAAAAGGGGGAAAAAAATTTTTTTTTAAAAAATTTTTGGGGAAAAAAAAGGGGGAAAAACCCCCGGGATTTAAAAACCGGAAGTTACCAAAAAAGAAATTTTAACCCGGGGTTTTGGGTTTTTCCTTTTTGGGGCCCTTTTTAAACCCCTTTTTAAAATTTTTTTTTTAAAAAGGGGGGGTTTGGGCCCCTTTTTAAAAAAATTTCAGCAAGTTGTTGCAACAATCAGCAAGTTGTTGCAACAATCAGCCAGTTGTTGCAACAATCAGCCAGTTGTTGCAACAATCAGCAAGTTATTGCAACAATCAGCCAGTTGTTACAACAGTCAGCCAGTTGTTGCAACAATCAGCCAGTTGTTGCAACAATCAGCAAGTTGTTGCAACAATCAGCAAGTTGTTGCAACAATCAGCAAGTTGTTGCAACAATCAGCAAGTTGTTGCAACAATCAGCAAGTTGTTGCAACAATCAGCCAGTTGTTGCAACAATCAGCAAGTTGTTGCAACAATCAGCCAGTTGTTGCAACAATCAGCAAGTTGTTGCAGCAATCAGCCAGTTGTTGCAACAATCAGCAAGTTGTTGCAACAATCAGCCAGTTGTTGCAACAATCAGCAAGTTGTTGCAACAATCAGCCAGTTGTTGCAACAATCAGCAAGTTGTTGCAACAATCAGCAAGTTGTTGCAACAATCAGCAAGTTGTTGCAACAATCAGCAAGTTGTTGCAACAATCAGCAAGTTGTTGCAACAATCAGCCAGTTGTTGCAACAATCAGCAAGTTGTTGCAACAATCAGCCAGTTGTTGCAACAATCAGCAAGTTGTTGCAACAATCAGCCAGTTGTTGCAACAATCAGCCAGTTGTTCCAACAATCAACCAGTTGTTGCAACAATCAGCAAGTTGTTGCAACAATCAGCAAGTTGTTACAACAATCAGCAAGTTGTTGCAACAATCAGCAAGTTGTTGCAACAATCAGCCAGTTGTTGCAACAATCAGCAAGTTGTTGCAACAATCAGCCAGTTGTTGCAACAATCAGCAAGTTGTTGCAACAATCAGCCAGTTGTTGCAAGAATCAGCCAGTTGTTACAACAGTCAGCCAGTTGTTGCAACAATCAGCCAGTTGTTGCAACAATCAGCAAGTTGTTGCAACAATCAGCAAGTTGTTGCAACAATCAGCCAGTTGTTGCAACAATCAGCCAGTTGTTGCAACAATCAGCCAGTTGTTGCAACAACTTGCTGATTGTTGCAACAATCAGCAAGTTGTTACAACAATCAGCAAGTTGTTGCAACAATCAGCAAGTTGTTGCAACAATCAGCAAGTTGTTGCAACAATCAGCAAGTTGTTGCAACAATCAGCCAGTTGTTGCAACAATCAGCCAGTTGTTGCAACAATCAGCAAGTTGTTGCAACAATCAGCAAGTTGTTACAACAATCAGCAAGTTGTTGCAACAATCAGCAAGTTGTTGCAACAATCAGCAAGTTGTTGCAACAATCAGCAAGTTGTTGCAACAATCAGCCAGTTGTTGCAACAATCAGCCAGTTGTTGCAACAATCAGCCAGTTGTTGCAACAATCAGCAAGTTGTTGCAACAATCAGCCAGTTGTTGCAACAATCAGCCAGTTGTTGCAACAATCAGCCAGTTGTTACAACAATCAGCCAGTTGTTGCAACAATCAGCCAGTTGTTGCAACAATCAGCAAGTTGTTGCAACAATCAGCAAGTTGTTGCAACAATCAGCCAGTTGTTGCAACAATCAACCAGTTGTTACAACAATCAGCAAGTTGTTGCAACAATCAGCAAGTTGTTGCAACAATCAGCAAGTTGTTGCAGCAATCAGCCAGTTGTTGCAACAATCAGCAAGTTATTGCAACAATCAGCCAGTTGTTGCAACAATCAGCAAGTTGTTGCAACAATCAGCAAGTTGTTGCAACAATCAGCAAGTTGTTGCAAAAATCAGCCAGTTGTTGCAACAATCAGCAAGTTGTTGCAACAATCAGCAAGTTGTTGCAACAATCAGCCAGTTGTTGCAACAATCAGCAAGTTGTTGCAACAATCAGCAAGTTGTTGCAACAATCAGCCAGTTGTTGCAACAATCAGCCAGTTGTTGCAACAATCAGCCAGTTGTTGCAACAATCAGCAAGTTGTTGCAACACTCAGCAAGTTGTTGCAACAATCAGCCAGTTGTTGCAACACTCAGCAAGTTGTTGCAACAATCAGCCAGTTGTTGCAACAATCAGCAAGTTGTTGCAACAATCAGCAAGTTGTTGCAACAATCAGCAAGTTGTTGCAACAATCAGCAAGTTGTTGCAACAATCAGCCAGTTGTTGCAACAATCAGCAAGTTGTTGCAACAATCAGCCAGTTGTTGCAACAATCAGCAAGTTATTGCAACAATCAGCAAGTGCAGGTGGCTGTCTCTGACCTGTGTTATATACAATATTTACAATATTGTCCTCCACAACATAACTTTACGAAGTTTCTTTTGATCGGCCTCAATATTTCAAGACTGGTGTATCCATCTTAGAAGAAGGTCGGTGTTGTTCAGGGAGACTGTTGGTGCCGTTATGTTGTTGTTAATCACGAAATGGTATAGTATCATTTTGTATTAAATAAGTGAAGTATGACTCCTCAAAGAAGGGAATCCTGTATCCTGATAATTGACTCTAGGAACTAGATTTATCCTACTCTTCCTTCAATCTGAATGCCTCTTATTCCACAGTCACTAAGTAACCTCTATGATTTAGCACTCTCCCCTTGATTAAAATATAACATATGTGAACGGCATTAATTTTGAACGGCTGATGTTATCGTATGTCTGGATGACAGTTATTGAATTTACGTTCTGTTGTTGGACTCTGCGATAACTGTTGAACGTATCGTCTGTTGGCTTCAAAGTTTTATTGTTGATGTGTGTTCCTGTGTTCCTGTGTTCCTGTGTTCCTGTGTTCCTGTGCTCCTGTGTTCCTCAAAGGAAACTTTGCCTTGATGGGTAAGTTTTATTGTGTCAAAATTATTAAACAAATTGATTTCCTTGAAATAGCTGAAGAACGTCTGAAGTGACCACAAGATTAGTGTTTAATGAAGACAGGTTTCAGTTGCTCCACTCTCGAAGAATTGAAGAAATAAAAACTGTAACGGAGTGCAAAATGAACTCTAATCATTCAATAGAGTGTAACTTCAGTATAAGAAACCTGGGAGTGACAATGTCAGAGGATCTCATATGCAAGGATCACAACAAAGTTATTACCGCAACCGCAAGGAAAATGATAAACTGCTTAACTGGAACAAGAGATGTCAAGACGAT
>NC_091309.1:347131-354535 GCF_038502225.1 Cherax quadricarinatus | reverse complement strand
GCGATTTTTGATCAGCAATGCCACTCCTCCACCCCCCCCTGTTCCCTCTGTCTTTCCTCAGGATTTGGTATCCCGTTGGAAAGATGGCATCTGTTATCATACCTGTAAGCTTGGTTTCTGTGAGAGCTATGATGTCCGGTGATGCTTCTTTGACTCTTTCATGCCACTCCTCCCACTTATTTGTTATTCCATCAGTGTTTGTGTACCATACCTTCAGTTTCCTTTCCAACACTGTGGTTTGGGGGCCCTGTGAGGATGGGAGACTTGGTAGCATACTGTGGGATTCTATAGCTCGGTGTTGGGTGGAGGCTGTGGGTATGGATTGTAGTGTGTGTTGGGATGGTGTGATAGGTTGTGGGGATCTGAGAATAGTTGTGTGTGTGCTTGCCCTTGCTGTTCTGTTCTGCTCTGACTGACCTCTGCTGGTTCCATCCTTGTCTCTTTTCCTAGCTCCTTTCGCTTTTTTGTCCTCTCCCTCAGCTGCTGTCGTTCTCATTTTGTTCTGTCTCTGTCTAGGAACACCCTCTTGTACTCTTCCGAGTATTTCAATCGTGGTTTCTCTTGGAGGATCCTGTTCCGCACTGTTTCCGTCCTGAGAATCAGCTTGATTGGTCGGTTTCTCCCCTTCGAGTACTCCCCTATTCTCTGAAAATTTACAATCTCGTCCATCTCTTCGCCTATTTCCGTGATGATTTTCTCAATCTCGTTTCTTTCTTCCTGCTGCCTTTCAGTGTGTGTCCTTTCCTCTCTCTCCTGAAGCCCATGGATAAACACTGATTTTGCCCTTTCCTCCTCCCATTGCCTCTCCCTCTGTGACTCTGGATCCTGCCTGTATGTGGTCAGTTTCTCCCTTGATTTTTCCAGTGGCTCTTGATAGCATGGTTGTGCCTCAGCATTCGACCTATCACCCTCTCCATCTGCAACCAGCTGTTCTTCCCTTTCACTCCTTGGTCCTCCTTGGCAGGCTGATATGACCTTAGCATAATTCATAATTCCTTCCTTCCTGTTCGGCCTCGCAGCTTCACATGCTGTGTCTTCTCTGGTCACTGCCCCTGTAACTCGCTTCAGCCTATTTATCTCAACTTCTAGGACCCTTATCTTGGCTACTGCAGTTTCGACTTGTGCCTCCCAATTCTTTGTCTCCTTCTCCAACCTCTTTTCCAATTTCACAGAGAGCTCTTTCTCCATTTTTTTCAGAAAGCTCTCCTAATTTTCTCTCCCACTCTTGTTCCATCCTTTTCCACTGCTCCTCCATCCACTCCTCCCTACCAGAACCATTCTCATCTGATCCTTGGTTCCTGTGTGTGTGTGTGTGTGTGTGTGTGTGTGTGTGTGTGTGTGTGTGTGTGTGTGTGTGTGTGTGTGTGTGTGTGTGTGTGTGTATGTGTGTGTGTGTGTATGTGTGTGTGTGTGTGTATGTGTGTGTGTGTGTGTGTGTGTGTGTGTGTGTGTGTCTGTGTATGTGTGTGTGTGTGTGTGTGTGTGTGTGTGTGTATGTGTGTGTGTGTGTGTGTGTATGTGTGTGTGTACTCACTTATTTGTACTCACCTATTTGTGGTTGCAGGGGTCGAGTCATAGCTCCTGGCCCCGCCTCTTCACTGATTGCTACTAGGTCCTCTCTCTCCCTGCTCCATGAGCTTTATCATACCTCGCCTTAAAACTATGTATGGTTCCTGCCTCCACCACATCACTTTCTAGGCTATTCCACGGCCTGACTACTCTATGACTGAAGAAATACTTCCTAACATTCCTTTGATTCATCTGAGTCTTCAACTTCCAATTGTGACCTCTTGTGTCTGTGTCCCTTCTCTGGAACATCCTGTCTTTGTCCACCTCGTCTATTCCGCGCAGTATTTTATATGTCGTTATCATGTCTCCCCTGACCCCTCCTGGCCTCCAGTGTCGTCAGGCCGATTTCCCTCAACCTTTCTTCGTAGGACAATCCCCGCAGCTCTGGGACTAGTCTTGTTGCAAACCTTTGCACTTTCTCTAATTTCTTGACGTGCTTGACTAGGTGTGGATTCCAAACTGGTGCTGCATACTCCAGTATGGGCCTGACGTAAATGGTATACAGAGTCTTAAACGAATCCTTACTGAGGTATCGGAACGCTATCCGTAGGTTTGCCAGGCGCCCGTATGCTGCAGCAGTTATCTGATTGATGTGCGCCTCAGGAGATATGCTCGGTGTTATACTCACCCCCAGATCTTTTTCCTTGAGTGAGGTTTGCAGACTTTGGCCATCTAAACTATATTGTGTCTGCGGTCTTCTTTGCCCTTCCCCAATATTCATGACTTTGCATTTGGCAGGGTTAAACTCGAGGAGCCAGTTGCTGGACCAGGCTTGTAGCCTGTCCAGGTCTCTTTGTAGTCCTGCCTGATCCTCATCCGATTTGATTCTTCTCATTAACTTCACATCGTCCGCAAACAAGAACACTTCTGAGTCTATCCCTTCCGTTATGTAGTTCACATATACCAAGAACAGCACAGGTCCTAGGACTGACCCCTGTGGAACCACGCTTGTCACAGGCGCCCACCCTGACACCTCGTCACTTACCATGACTCGTTGTTGCCTCCCTGCCAGGTATTCTCTGATCCATTGCAGTGCCTTTCCTGTTATGTGTGCCTGATCCTCTAGCTTTTGCAGTAACCTCTTGTGAGGAACTGTGTAGAAGGCCTTCTTGCAGTCCAAAAATATGCAGTCGATCAACCCCTCTCTCTCTTGTCTTACTTCTGTCACCTTGTCATAAAACTCTAGTAGGTTTGTGACACAGGATTTTCCCTCCCTGAAACCGTGCTGGTGTCAATTATACACTTGTTTCTTTGCAGGTGCTCCACCACTCTCCTCCTGATGATCTTCTCCATGACCTTGCATACTATACACGTTAGTGATACAGGTCTGTAGTTTAGTGCCTCATGTCTGTCTCCCTTTTTAAAAATTGGGACTACATTTGCCATCTTCCATACCTCGGGGAGTTGCCCAGTTTCAAATGATGTGTTGAAGATCTTTGTTAATGGTACACACAATATCTCTGCTCCCTCTTTAAGGACCCACGGAGAGATGTTGTCTGGTCCCACCGCCTTTGAGGTGTCAAGTTCGCATAGCAGCTTCTTCACCTCCTCCTTGGTTATATGTACCTCATCCAGCACTTGCTGGTGCACCTCCTTGCTCTGATTTCCTGGAGTCCTACTGGTTTCCACTGTAAATACTTCTTTAAATCTTGTGGTGAGCTCCTGACATACCTCCCGGTCGTTTCTTGTGAATTCCCCATCACCCTTCCTCAGTCTGATTACCTGGTCCTTGACTGTTGTTTTCCTCCTGATGTGGCTGTACAACAGCTTCGGGTCAGTCTTGACTTTCGATGCTATGTCATTTTCGTATTGCCGCTGAGCCTCCCTTCTTATCTGTGCATATTCGTTTCTGGCTCTTCGGCTAATCTCTTTATTTTCCTGAGTTCTCTGTCTTCTGTACCTTTTCCATTCTCTAGTACACCTAGTTTTTGCCTCCCTACACCTTTGGGTGAACCAAGGACTCGTTCTGTTCTTCCCATTATTTCTGTTTCCCTTGGGAACAAACCTCTCCTCTGCCTCCTTGCATTTTGTTGCCACGTAGTCCATCATTTCTTGTACTGGGTTTCCTGTCAGTTCCCTCTCCCACTGAATATCTTGAAAGAAGTTCCTCAAGCCGGAGTAATTCCCCCTTTTGTAGTTTGGTTTTTCCCACCCTATTCCTGCTGCTCTCTCCACTTGGAGCTCAACTATGTAGTCGAAGCACAGAACCACATGATCACTAGCTCCCAGGGGCCTTTCATACATGATATCCTCGATGTCAGAACTACTCAAGGTGAATACAAGGTCCAGTCTTGCTGGTTCATCCTCTCCTCTCTCTCTGGTAGTGTCTCTAACATGTTGATGCATGAGGTTTTCCAGTACCACATCCATCATCTTCGCTCTCCACGTTTCGGGACCCCCATGGGGCTCCAGGTTTTCCCAGTCAATCTCCTTGTGATTGAAATCACCCATAACTAGTAACTTTGCTCCCCCATGTGTGCTCTCCTGGCCACCTCGGCTAGTGTGTCGACCATTGCTCTGTTGCTCTCATCCTATTCTTCTCTTGGCCTCCTGCAGTTCTGTGGTGGGTTGTACATTACTGCAATTATCATCTTATGTCCCTCAGACTGGATTGTTCCTACTAAGTAGTCCCTTTCGCCCGTGCCATCCATTCCTTCCATTTTCTCAAACCCTCACTGGTTTTTAATGAGCAGTGCAACTCCTCCTCCCCCTCTCCTCCCTCTGTCTTTCCTGAGGATTTGATATCCGGATGGAAAGATTGAATCTGTTATTATTCTGGTGAGTTTTGTTTCTGTGAGTGCTATTATGTCTGGGGATGTCTCCTTGATTCTTTCGTGCCACTCCTCATATTTATTTGTTATTCCATCTGCATTTGTATACCACACCTTCAACTTCTTTTCTAAGATTGTGGTCTGGGAGGTGTATTGGGGTTGGGGAAGTGGGAGACCTGATAAGGAACTATGGGTGGTTGCTGTGGGGGTGGAGTTTGTAATGCAGTGGGTGGAAGCATTGGATGTGGCATGGGTGTTTTGGTTTAAAGTGTTTGGCTGCACTGGGGTTGACCTGGTTGGGAGGCTTCTATAGGAAGTTGTGAGGGAGGCTGTATTTGATCTTCCTGTGTCTGGGATCTCCTGTCTGTCTTCTCCATCCCCTCTCTTTCCTCCTTTCGCCTTTGTACCATCTCTCTCTGTTTCTGACTTTCTGCTTGTGTTCTGTTGCGGTCGAGATACACTTTCCTGTATGCCGACATGTCCCTTAATCGTGCTTTCTCCTGCAGGATCCTGTTCCGAGTCGATTCTGCCTTTAAGGTCACTTTCACTGGCCGGGTTCTTTTTTTTTTACAAACCCCCCTATTCTCCGAAAATTTTCCAGCTGGGTCATGTCGTCTTCTCCTATTGCTTTCATGATGCTTTCAATTGTTTTATTTTCCCCTTGTTTTCTTGCTTCATATGTTTCCCCTTCAACTTCCTGGAGCCCATACACAAAGACTGACCTCACCCTTTCATTCTCCCACTGCATATCCCTGTGTATCCCCTCATTCAATTTGATTTCCTCCAGCTTTCCTTTCTTCAGTTTCACTAGCTAATGTACTTGGGATCAGTGGCCTGTCATTTTCCCTTCTCGGCTTTCCCTGGGCTCTGCTGTGGTCTGTTAGGGCCTCCACATATAGCTTAGCTCTTTCATTTACTACAGTCTCCACTGACTGAGCTTCTACATGCAGTTTTGCTCCTTCTTTCCCTACAGTCCCCTTATTTGTGACTGAGGTAGCAGTCTCTGTTGTCAATCCCAAAATGTTCTTTAGTTCTTTAGGCTGTTTCAGATTTTTCAGTTCCTCTTCTAAACTCTGTATCCTGGCCTCTGCTGCTTTGACTTGCATCTCCCACTTCCTGCTTTCCATGTCTATCCTCTCTTCCATTCTCATGCTAAGTTCTTCTAGTTTCTTTTCCCATTCATGTTCCCTTTTTGTGAGCTCTGCTGCCCAATCTTCCTTTGCAGTTTCCTCCTCCTGTCCCTTGGTTTTTCTTGTTGCTCTCTGGCAACCCATTTTTGTTTTATCCTGATTGCTTCAGAGTGGGAAACCTATGTAATTCTGTATGTTAGGTTAGTATTGTGTATGTCAGAGTGTCCGGGGGGGAGGTAGTGGAGGAACTGTGGCTATGTGGGAGAGTAGTGGGGAGGGGGAGTGGGAAGGAGGGAGAAGTAAGTGGGTGAGTGGGAGAGGGAGAGGGGGAAGGAGGGTGAGGTGGGGAGGGGGAGGGTGAAAGAGGGAGGGGAGGGATCAGGTGAAGGAGTGAGATGTCGGTGGGGGAGGGGGGGAGTGTATGTGTGAGTCTGGCAATGTGTGTGTGTGTGTGTGTGTGTATGTGTGTGTGTGTATGTTGTGTGTGTGTGTGTGTGTTGTGAGTGTGTTGTGTGTGTGTTGCGTGTGTGTGTGTGTGTGTGTGTGTGTGTGTGTGTGTGTGTGTGTGTGTGTGTGTGTATGTGTGTGTGTGTGTGTGTGTGTGTGTATGTGTGTGTGTGTGTGTGTGTGTATGTGTGTGTGTGTGTATGTGTGTGTATGTGTGTGTGTGTGTACTCACCTAGTTGTACTCACCTAGTTGAGGTTGCGGGGGTCGAGTCCGAGCTCCTGGCCCCGCCTCTTCACTGATCGCTACTAGGTCACTCTCCCTGAGCCGTGAGCTTTATCATACCTCTGCTTAAAGCTATGTATGGATCCTGCCTCCACTACATTGCTTCCCAAACTATTCCACTTACTGACTACTCTGTGGCTGAAGAAATACTTCCTAACATCCCTGTGATTCATCTGTGTCTTCAGCTTCCAACTGTGTCCCCTTGTTACTGTGTCCAATCTCTGGAACATCCTGTCTTTGTCCACCTTGTCAATTCCTCTCAGTATTTTGTATGTCGTTATCATGTCCCCCCTATCTCTCCTGTCCTCCAGTGTCGTCAGGTTGATTTCCCTTAACCTCTCCTCGTAGGACATACCTCTTAGCTCTGGGACTAGTCTTGTTGCAAACCTTTGCACTTTCTCTAGTTTCTTTACGTGCTTGGCTAGGTGTGGGTTCCAAACTGGTGCCGCATACTCCAATATGGGCCTAACGTATACGGTGTACAGGGTCCTGAACGATTCCTTATTAAGATGTCGGAATGCTGTTCTGAGGTTTGCTAGGCGCCCATATGCTGCAGCAGTTATTTGGTTGATGTGCGCTTCAGGAGATGTGCCTGGTGTTATACTCACCCCAAGATCTTTTTCCTTGAGTGAGGTTTGTAGTCTCTGACCCCCTAGACTGTACTCCGTCTGCGGCCTTCTTTGCCCTTCCCCAATCTTCATGACTTTGCACTTGGTGGGATTGAACTCCAGGAGCCAATTGCTGGACCAGGTCTGCAGCCTGTCCAGATCCCTTTGTAGTTCTGCCTGGTCTTCGATCGAGTGTATTCTTCTCATCAACTTCACGTCATCTGCAAACAGGGACACCTCAGAGTCTATTCCTTCCGTCATGTCGTTCACAAATACCAGAAACAGCACTGGTCCTAGGACTGACCCCTGCGGGACCCCGCTGGTCACAGGTGCCCACTCTGACACCTCGCCACGTACCATGACTCGCTGCTGTCTTCCTGACAAGTATTCCCTGATCCATTGTAGTGCCTTCCCTGTTATCCCTGCTTGGTCCTCCAGTTTTTGCACCAATCTCTTGTGTGGAACTGTGTCAAACGCCTTCTTGCAGTCCAAGAAAATGTGTGTATGTGTGTGTATGTGTGTGTGTGTGTGTGTATGTGTGTGTGTGTGTGTGGTTAGGAATCCTTAACCTAACCTTGTCAAACACTGTGTAATGA
>NC_091309.1:314631-342131 GCF_038502225.1 Cherax quadricarinatus | reverse complement strand
ATGATGGTGATCATTCTCCATCACTGGTGGAGAGAATGATGGTGATCATTCTCCATCACTGGTGGTGAGAATGATGGTGATCATTCTCCATCACTGGTGGTGAGAATGATGGTGATCATTCTCCATCACTGGTGGTGAGAATGATGGTGATCATGAGAATGATGGTGATCATTCTCCCTCACGGGAGGTGAGAATGATGGTGATCATTCTCCATCACTGGTGGAGAGAATGATGGTGATCATTCTCCATCACTGGTGGTGAGAATGATGGTGATCATTCTCCATCACTGAGATCATTCTCCATCACTGGTGGTGAGAATGATGTGATCATTCTCCATCACTGGTGGTGAGATGATGATCATTCTCCATCACTGGTGCTGAGAATGATGGTGATCATTCTCCATCACTGGTGGTGAGAATGATGGTGATCATTCTCCATCACTGGTGGAGAGAATGATGGTGATCATTCTCCATCACTGTTGGTGAGAATGATGGTGATCATTCTCCATCACTGGTGGAGAGAATTATGGTGATCATTCTCCATCACTGGTTGTGAGAATGATGGTGATCATTCTCCATCACTGGTAGTGAGAATGATGGTGATCATTCTCCATCACTGGTGGAGAGAATGATGGTGATCATTCTCCATCACTGGTAGTGAGAATGATGGTGATCATTCTCCATCACTGGTGGAGAGAATGATGGTGATCATTCTCCATCACTGGTGGAGAGAATGATGAAGATAAGAATAGTAAGGGATCCAGTATACTACCTTGTGATATCTGGTCTCTGGTCTCTGGTCTCTGGTCTCTGGTCTCTGGTCTCTGGTCTCTGGTCTCTGGTCTCTGGTCTCTGGCCACAACAAGTGTTCAGTGTTGGTGAGACAAGTGTTATTCTGGCTGGAAGTGCCAAATGGAACTTGGATTAATCAAGAAGGGAGAAGTTAAAGGGTACTGAAGGAGCCTCAGTGCCAGGAGCCTCAGTGCCAGGAGACTCAGTGCCAGGAGCCTCAGTGCCAGAACCCTCAGTGCCAGAAGCACCAATGCCATGAACCTTAGTCCCAGGAGCTTCAGCGCCTAAGTAATGGAGCTAGGAATCTCAGTAACAGTGCAAGGAGCCTCAGTAACAGTGCCAGGAGTCTCTGTAACAGTGCCAGGAGCCTCAGTAACAGTACTAGGAGTCTCAGTAACAGTGCCAGGAGTCTCAGTAACAGTGCCAGGAGTCTCAGCAACAGTGCCAGGGGCCTCAGTAACAGTACCAAATGCCTCAGTAACAGTACCAGTAGTCTCAGTAACAGTGCCAGAAGCCTTAGTAACAGTGCCAAAAGCCTCAGTAACAGTGCCGGGACCCTCAGTAACAGTGCCAAGAGTTTAAGTAACAATGCCACGAACCTCAGTGCCAGGTGCCTCAGTTACAGTGCCAGGAGCCTCACTAACGGTAACTTGAACCTCACCAACAGTGCCAGGAGCCTCAGTAACGGTGCCAGAAGCCTCAGTAACAGTGCCAGGAGTCTCAGGAACAGTGACAGGAGTTTCAGTAACGGTGCCAGGAGGTTCAGCAACAGTGCCAGGAGCCTCAATAACAGTGCTAGGAGCCAGAAGCCTCCATCAGTGGCACTCTTTGGCACTAACAGACTATATAACATTGATGAATTCTTTATGACAGGCCATTGTGAGGGCGAGTTAGTGGTGCACGGTTGATAGTGGTGCATGGTTAATAGTGGTGCATGGTTAATAGTGGTGCACGGTTGATAGTGGTGCATGGTTAATAGTGGTGCATGGTTAATAGTGGTGCATGGTTAATAGTGGTGCACGGTTGATAGTGGTGCATGGTTAATAGTGGTGCATGGTTAATAGTGGTGCATGGTTAATAGTGGTGCATGGTTAATAGTGGTGCACGGTTGATAGTGGTGCATGGTTAATAGTGGTGCATGGTTAATAGTGGTGCATGGTTAATAGTGGTGCATGGTTAATAGTGGTGCACGGTTGATAGTGGTGCATGGTTAATAGTGGTGCATGGTTAATAGTGGTGCATGGTTAATAGTGGTGCACGGTTGATAGTGGTGCATGGTTAATAGTGGTGCATGGTTAATAGTGGTGCATGGTTAATAGTGGTGCATGGTTAATAGTGGTGCACGGTTGATAGTGGTGCATGGTTAATAGTGGTGCATGGTTAATAGTGGTGCATGGTTAATAGTGGTGCACGGTTGATAGTGGTGCATGGTTAATAGTGGTGCACGGTTGATAGTGGTGCATGGTTAATAGTGGTGCACGGTTGATAGTGGTGCATGGTTGATAGTGGTGCATGGTTGATAGTGGTGCATGGTTAATAGTGGTGCACGGTTGATAGTGGTGCACGGTTGATAGTGGTGCATGGTTGATAGTGGTGCATGGTTAATAGTGGTGCACGGTTGATAGTGGTGCATGGTTGATAGTGGTGCATGGTTGATAGTGGTGCACGGTTGATAGTGGTGCATGGTTGATAGTGGTGCATGGTTGATAGTGGTGCATGGTTGATAGTGGTGCATGGTTGATAGTGGTGCATGGTTGATAGTGGTGCACGGTTGATAGTGGTGCATGGTTGATAGTGGTGCATGGTTGATAGTGGTGCATGGTTGACAGTTAGTGGTGCATGGTTGATAGTGGTGCATGGTTGATAGTGGTGCACGGTTGATAGTGGTGCATGGTTAATAGTGGTGCACGGTTGATAGTGGTGCACGGTTGATAGTGGTGCATGGTTGATAGTGGTGCATGGTTGATAGTGGTGCATGGTTGATAGTGGTGCATGGTTGATAGTGGTGCATGGTTGACAGTTAGTGGTGCATGGTTGATAGTGGTGCATGGTTGATAGTGGTGCACGGTTGATAGTGGTGCATGGTTAATAGTGGTGCACGGTTGATAGTGGTGCACGGTTGATAGTGGTGCATGGTTGATAGTGGTGCACGGTTGATAGTGGTGCATGGTTGATAGTGGTGCATGGTTGACAGTGGTGCATGGTTGATAGTGGTGCATGGTGGATAGTGGTGCATGGTTGATAGTGGTGCATGGTTGATAGTGGTGCACGGTTGATAGTGGTGCATGCTTGATAGTGGTGCATGGTTGATAGTGGTGCATGGTTGACAGTTAGTGGTGCATGGTTGATAGTGGTGCATGGTTGATAGTGGTGCATGGTTGACAGTTAGTGGTGCATGGTTGATAGTGGTGCATGGTTGATAGTGGTGCATGGTTGATAGTGGTGCATGGTTGATAGTGGTGCACGGTTGATAGTGGTGCATGGTTGATAGTGGTGCATGGTTGATAGTGGTGCATGGTTGACAGTTAGTGGTGCATGGTTGATAGTGGTGCATGGTTGATAGTGGTGCACGGTTGATAGTGGTGCATGGTTAATAGTGGTGCACGGTTGATAGTGGTGCATGGTTGATAGTGGTGCATGGTTGATAGTGGTGCATGGTTGATAGTGGTGCATGGTTGACAGTGGTGCATGGTTGATAGTGGTGCACGGTTGATAGTGGTGCATGGTTGATAGTGGTGCATGGTTGATAGTGGTGCATAATTGATAGTGGTGCACGGTTGATAGTGGTGCATGGTTAATAGTGGTGCACGGTTGATAGTGGTGCATGGTTGATAGTGGTGCATGGTTGATAGTGGTGCACGGTTGATAGTGGTGCATGGTTGATAGTGGTGCACGGTTGATAGTGGTGCATGGTTGATAGTGGTGCACGGTTGATAGTGGTGCATGGTTGATAGTGGTGCATGGTTGATAGTGGTGCACGGTTGATAGTGGTGCATGGTTGATAGTGATGCATGGTTGATAGTGGTGCATGGTTGATAGTGGTGCATGGTTGATAGTGGTGCACGGTTGATAGTGGTGCATGGTTGATAGTGGTGCACGGTTGATAGTGGTGCATGGTTGATAGTGGTGCATGGTTGATAGTGGTGCATGGTTGATAGTGGTGCATGGTTGACAGTGGTGCATGGTTGACAGTTAGTGGTGCATGGTTGATAGTGGTGCATGGTTGACAGTTAGTGGTGCATGGTTGACAGTGGTGCATGGTTGACAGTTAGTGGTGCATGGTTGACAGTGGTGCATGGTTGACAGTTAGTGGTGCATGGTTGATAGTGGTTCATGGTTGATAGTGGTGCATGGTTGATAGTGGTGCATGGTTGATAGTGGTGCACGGTTGATAGTGGTGCATGGTTGACAGTGGTGCACGGTTGATAGTGGTGCATGGTTGATAGTGGTGCATGGTTGATAGTGGTGCATGGTTGATAGTGGTGCATGGTTGACAGTGGTGCATGGTTGACAGTTAGTGGTGCATGGTTGATAGTTAGAGGTGCATGATTGAAAACGGTGCATCGTTGTGCATAGTTGATAGTGGTGTACGGTTGATAGTGGTGCATGGTTGATAGTGGTGCATGGTTGATAGTGGTGTATGGTTGATAGTGGTGCATTGTTGATAGTGGTGCATAGTTGATAGTTGTGCATGGTTGATAGTGGTGCATGATTGATAGTGGTGCATGGTTGATAGTGGTGCATGGTTGATAGTGGTGCATGGTTGATAGTGGTGCACGGTTGATAGTGGTGCATGGTTGATAGTGGTGCATGGTTGATAGTGGTGCATGGTTGATAGTGGTGCATGGTTGACAGTGGTGCATGGTTGACAGTTAGTTGTGCATGGTTGATAGTTAGAGGTGCATGATTGATAGTTAGTGGTGCATGATTGATAACGGTGCATCGTTGTGCATAGTTGATAGTGGTGTATGGTTGATAGTGGTGCATTGTTGATAGTGGTGCATAGTTGATAGTTAGTGGTGCATGGTTGATAGTGGTGCATGGTTGATAGTGGTGCATGGTTGATAGTGGTGCATGGTTGAAAGTGGTGCATGGTTGATAGTGGTGCATGATTGATAGTGGTGCATGGTTGATAGTGGTGCATGATTGATAGTGGTGCATGGTTGATATTGGTGCATGGTTGATAGTGGTGCATGGTTGATAGTGGTGCATGGTTGATAGTGGTGCATGGTTGACAGTTAGTGGTGCATGGTTGATAGTGGTGCATGGTTGATAGTGGTGCACGGTTGATAGTGGTGCATGGTTAATAGTGGTGCACGGTTGATAGTGGTGCATGGTTGATAGTGGTGCATGGTTGATAGTGGTGCATGGTTGATAGTGGTGCATGGTTGACAGTGGTGCATGGTTGATAGTGGTGCACGGTTGATAGTGGTGCATGGTTGATAGTGGTGCATGGTTGATAGTGGTGCATAATTGATAGTGGTGCATAGTTGATAGTTAGTGGTGCATGGTTGATAGTGGTGCATGGTTGATAGTGGTGCATGGTTGATAGTGGTGCATGGTGGATAGTGGTGCATGGTTGATAGTGGTGCATGGTTGATAGTGGTGCACGGTTGATAGTGGTGCATGGTTGATAGTGGTGCATGGTGGATAGTGGTGCATGGTTGATAGTGGTGCATGGTTGATAGTGGTGCATGGTTGATAGTGGTGCATGGTTGATAGTGGTGCATGGTTGATAGTGGTGCATGGTTGACAGTGGTGCATGGTTGACAGTTAGTTGTGCATGGTTGATAGTTAGAGGTGCATGATTGATAGTTAGTGGTGCATGATTGATAACGGTGCATCGTTGTGCATAGTTGATAGTGGTGTATGGTTGATAGTGGTGCATTGTTGATAGTGGTGCATAGTTGATAGTTAGTGGTGCATGGTTGATAGTGGTGCATGGTTGATAGTGGTGCATGGTTGATAGTGGTGCATGGTGGATAGTGGTGCATGGTTGATAGTGGTGCATGGTTGATAGTGGTGCACGGTTGATAGTGGTGCATGCTTGATAGTGGTGCATGGTTGATAGTGGTGCATGGTTGACAGTTAGTGGTGCATGGTTGATAGTGGTGCATGGTTGATAGTGGTGCATGGTTGACAGTTAGTGGTGCATGGTTGATAGTGGTGCATGGTTGATAGTGGTGCATGGTTGATAGTGGTGCATGGTTGATAGTGGTGCACGGTTGATAGTGGTGCATGGTTGATAGTGGTGCATGGTTGATAGTGGTGCATGGTTGACAGTTAGTGGTGCATGGTTGATAGTGGTGCATGGTTGATAGTGGTGCACGGTTGATAGTGGTGCATGGTTAATAGTGGTGCACGGTTGATAGTGGTGCATGGTTGATAGTGGTGCATGGTTGATAGTGGTGCATGGTTGATAGTGGTGCATGGTTGACAGTGGTGCATGGTTGATAGTGGTGCACGGTTGATAGTGGTGCATGGTTGATAGTGGTGCATGGTTGATAGTGGTGCATAATTGATAGTGGTGCACGGTTGATAGTGGTGCATGGTTAATAGTGGTGCACGGTTGATAGTGGTGCATGGTTGATAGTGGTGCATGGTTGATAGTGGTGCACGGTTGATAGTGGTGCATGGTTGATAGTGGTGCACGGTTGATAGTGGTGCATGGTTGATAGTGGTGCACGGTTGATAGTGGTGCATGGTTGATAGTGGTGCATGGTTGATAGTGGTGCACGGTTGATAGTGGTGCATGGTTGATAGTGATGCATGGTTGATAGTGGTGCATGGTTGATAGTGGTGCATGGTTGATAGTGGTGCACGGTTGATAGTGGTGCATGGTTGATAGTGGTGCACGGTTGATAGTGGTGCATGGTTGATAGTGGTGCATGGTTGATAGTGGTGCATGGTTGATAGTGGTGCATGGTTGACAGTGGTGCATGGTTGACAGTTAGTGGTGCATGGTTGATAGTGGTGCATGGTTGACAGTTAGTGGTGCATGGTTGACAGTGGTGCATGGTTGACAGTTAGTGGTGCATGGTTGACAGTGGTGCATGGTTGACAGTTAGTGGTGCATGGTTGATAGTGGTTCATGGTTGATAGTGGTGCATGGTTGATAGTGGTGCATGGTTGATAGTGGTGCACGGTTGATAGTGGTGCATGGTTGACAGTGGTGCACGGTTGATAGTGGTGCATGGTTGATAGTGGTGCATGGTTGATAGTGGTGCATGGTTGATAGTGGTGCATGGTTGACAGTGGTGCATGGTTGACAGTTAGTGGTGCATGGTTGATAGTTAGAGGTGCATGATTGATAGTTAGTGGTGCATGATTGAAAACGGTGCATCGTTGTGCATAGTTGATAGTGGTGTATGGTTGATAGTGGTGCATAGTTGATAGTTAGTGGTGCATGGTTGATAGTGGTGCATGGTTGATAGTGGTGCATGGTTGATAGTGGTGCATGGTTGAAAGTTGTGCATGGTTGATAGTGGTGCATGATTGATAGTGGTGCATGGTTGATAGTGGTGCATGGTTGATAGTGGTGCATGGTTGATAGTGGTGCACGGTTGATAGTGGTGCATGGTTGATAGTGGTGCATGGTTGATAGTGGTGCATGGTTGATAGTGGTGCATGGTTGACAGTGGTGCATGGTTGACAGTTAGTTGTGCATGGTTGATAGTTAGAGGTGCATGATTGATAGTTAGTGGTGCATGATTGATAACGGTGCATCGTTGTGCATAGTTGATAGTGGTGTATGGTTGATAGTGGTGCATTGTTGATAGTGGTGCATAGTTGATAGTTAGTGGTGCATGGTTGATAGTGGTGCATGGTTGATAGTGGTGCATGGTTGATAGTGGTGCATGGTTGAAAGTGGTGCATGGTTGATAGTGGTGCATGATTGATAGTGGTGCATGGTTGATAGTGGTGCATGATTGATAGTGGTGCATGGTTGATATTGGTGCATGGTTGATAGTGGTGCATGGTTGATAGTGGTGCATGGTTGATAGTGGTGCATGATTGATAGTGGTGCATGGTTGATAGTTAGTGGTGCATGGTTGATAGTGGTGCATGGTTGATAGTGGTGCATGGTTGATAGTGGTGCATAATTGACAGTTAGTTTTGCATGGTTGATAGTGGTGCATGATTGATAACGGTGCATCGTTGTGCATAGTTGATAGTGGTGCATGGTTGATAGTGGTGCATGGTTGATAGTGGTGCATAGTTGACAGTGGTGCATGGTTGATAGTGGTGCATAGTTGACAGTTAGTGGTGCATAGTTGATAGTGGTGCATGATTGATAACGGTGCATCGTTGTGCATAGTTGATAGTGGTGCATGGTCGATAGTGGTGCATGGTTGATAGTGGTGCATAGTTGACAGTTAGTGGTGCATGGTTGATAGTGGTGCATAGTTGACAGATAGTGGTGCATGGTTGATAGTGGTGCACAGTTGACAGTTAGTGGTGCATGGTTGATAGTTAGTGGTGCATGATTGATAACGGTGCATCGTTGTGCATAGTTGATAGTGGTTCATGGTTGATAGTTAGTGGTGCATGGTTGACAGTGGTGCATGGTTGATAGTGGTGCATGGTTGATAGTGGTGCATGGTTGATAGTGGTGCATAGTTGACAGTTAGTGGTGCATGGTTGATAGTTAGTGGTGCATGATTGATAACGGTGCATCGTTGTGCATAGTTGATAGTGGTGCATGGTTGATAGTGGTGCATGGTTGATAGTGGTGCATAGTTGATAGTGGCGCATGGTTGATAGTTAGTGGTGCATAGTTGACAGTTAGTGGTGCATGGTTGATAGTGGTGCATAGTTGATAGTTAGTGATGCATGGTTGATAGTGGCGCATGGTTGATAGTTAGTGGTGCATAGTTAATAGTTAGTGGTGCATGGTTGATAGTGGTGCATGGTTGATAGTTAGTGGTGCATAGTTGATAGTGGTGCATGGTTGATAGTGGTGCATAGTTGATAGTTAGTGGTGCATAGTTGATAGTGGTGCATAGTTGATAGTGGTGCAAAGTTGATAGTGGTGCATGGTTGATAGTGGTGCATGGTTGATAGTGGTGCATGGTTGATAGTTAGTGGTGCATGGTTGATAGTGGTGCATAGTTGATAGTTAGTGGTGCATGGTTGATAGTGGTGCATGGTTGATAGTTAGTGGTGCATAGTTGATAGTTAGTGGTGCATGGTTGATAGTTAGTGGTGCATGGTTGGTATTGGTGCATGGTTGATAGTGGTGCATAGTTGATAGTTAGTGGTGCATGGTTGATAGTGGTGCATGGTTGATAGTGGTGCATAGTTGACAGTTAGTGGTGCATAGTTGACAGTTAGTGGTGCATAGTTGACAGTTAGTGGTGCATGGTTGATAGTGGTGCATAGTTGACAGTTAGTGTTGCATGGTTGATAGTGGCGCATGGTTGATAGTGGTGCATAGTTGACAGTTAGTGGTGCATGGTTGATAGTGGCGCATGGTTGATAGTGGTGCATAGTTGACAGTTAGTGGTGCATGGTTGATAGTGGTGCATGGTTGATAGTGGTGCATAGTTGACAGTTAGTAGTGAATGGTTGATAGTGGTGCATGGTTGATAGTGGCGCATGGTTGATAGTGGTGCATAGTTGACAGTGGTGCATGGTTGATAGTGGTGCATGGTTGATAGTGGTGCATGGTTGATAGTGGTGCATGGTTGATAGTGGTGCATGATTGATAACGGTGCATCGTTCATAGCGGTGCATGATTGCTAGTGGTGCATGGTTGATAGTTAGTGGTGCATAGTTGATAGTGGTGCATGGTTGATAGTTAGTGGTGCATACTTGATAGTGGTGCATGGTTGATAGTTGTGCATAGCTGATAGTGGTGCATGGTTGATAGTGGTGTATAGTTGATAGTGGTGCATGGCTGATAGTTAGTGGTGCATTGTTGATAATGGTGCATAGTTGATAGTGGTGCATGGTTGATAGTGGCGCATGGTTGATAGTGGTGCATAGTTGACAGTTAGTGGTGCATGGTTGATAGTGGTGCATGGTTGATAGTGGCGCATGGTTGATAGTGGTGCATAGTTGACAGTGGTGCATGGTTGATAGTGGTGCATGGTTGATAGTGGTGCATAGTTGACAGTTAGTGGTGCATGGTTGATAGTGGTGCATAGTTGACAGTTAGTGATGCATTGTTGATAGTGGTGCATGGTTGATAATGGTGCATGATTGATAACGGTGCATCGTTCATAGCGGTGCATGATTGCTTGTGGTGCATGGTTGATAGTTAGTGGTGCATAGTTGATAGTGGTGCATGGTTGATAATTAGTGGTGCGTGGTTGATAGTTGTACATAGCTGATAGTGGTGCATGGTTGATAGTGGTGTATAGTTGATAGTGGTGCATTGCTGATAGTTAGTGGTGCATTGTTGATAGTGGTGCATAGTTGATAGTGGTGCATGGTTGATAGTCAGTGGTGCATAGTTAATAGTTAGTGGTGCATGGTTGACAGTGGTGCATGGTTGATAGTTAGTGGTGCATAGTTGATAGTGGTACATGGTTGATAGTGGTGCATAGTTGATAGTGGTCCATGGTTGATAGTGGTGCATAGTTGATAGTGGTACATGGTTGATAGTGGTGCATAGTTGATAGTGGTACATGGTTGATAGTGGTGCATAGTTGATAGTGGTCCATGGTTGATAGTGGTGCATAGTTGATAGTGGTACATGGTTGATAGTGGTGCATAGTTGATAGTGGTACATGGTTGATAGTGGTGCATAGTTGATAGTTAGTGGTGCATAGTTGATAGTGGTGCATGGTTTATAGTTGTGCATGGTTGATAGTGGTGCATGGTTGATAGTGGTGCATGGTTGATGGTGGTGCATGCTTGATAGTGGTGCATGGTTGATAGTCGTGCATGATTGATGGTGGTGCAGGTTGATAGTGGTGCATGGTTGATAGTTAGTGGTGCATGGTTGATAGTGGTGCAGGGTTGACAGTGGTGCATGGTTGATAGTTAGTAGTGCATGGTTGTTAGTGGTGCATGGTTGATGGTGGTGCATGGTTGATAGTTAGTGGTGCATAGTTGATAGTGGTGCATGGTTGATAGTGGTGCAGGGTTGACAGTGGTGCATTGTTGATAGTTAGTGGTGCATGGTTGATAGTGGTGCATGGTTGATAGTTAGTGATGCATGATTGATAGTGGTGCATGGTTGATAGTTAGTGGTGCATGGCTGATAGTGGTGCAGGGTTGACAGTGGTGCATGGTTGATAGTGGTGCAGGGTTGACAGTGGTGCATGGTTGATAGTGGTGCATGGCTGATAGTGGTGCATTGTTAATAGTTAGTGGTGCATAGTTGATAGTTAGTGGTGCATGGCTGATAGTGGTGCATGGTTGATAGTTAGTGGTGCATAATTGATAGTTAGTGGTGCATGGCTGATAGTGGTGCAGGATTGACAGTGGTGCATGGTTGATAGTGACCTGTGACTTAATGTAACCTATGACCTCGTGTGATCTGTGATCTGTGACTTCGTGACCTGTGACCCGGTGTGACCTCATCAGTTTCTCTTTACAACTTCTGACCTGATCTGACCTGACCTCAGATCATTTATCAGTCTTACATAACATTCAGAAACAAAGTTGAGCAAATGTGACCTTATTCAGCCCTCACATGACCTTATTCAGCCCCCACCTGACCTTTTTTCAGCCCCCACCTGACCTTTTTCAGCCCCCACCTGACCTTTCTCAGCCCCCACCTGACCTTTTTCAGCCCCAACTGATCTTATGCAGCCCCTACTTGACTTTATTCAGCCCCCACATGACCTTTCTCAGCCCCCACCTGACCTTTTTCAGCCCCCACCTGACCTTTTTCAGCCCCCACCTGACCTTTCTCAGCCCCCACCTGACCTTTTTCAGCCCCAACTGATCTTATTCAGCCCCTACTTGACTTTATTCAGCATCCACTTGACCTTATTCAGTATCCACTTGACCTTATTCAGTATCCACTTGACCTTATTCAGCCCCCACATGACCTTATTCAGCCCCCACCTGACCTTTTTTCAGCCCCCACCTGACCTTTTTCAGCCCCCACCTGACCTTTCTCAGCCCCCACCTGACCTTTTTCAGCCCCAACTGATCTTATGCAGCCCCTACTTGACTTTATTCAGCATCCACTTGACCTTATTCAGTATCCACTTTGACCTTTCTCAGCCCCCACCTGACCTTTTTCAGCCCCAACTGATCTTATTCAGCCCCTACTTGACCTTATTCAGCATCCACTTGACCTTATTCAGCATTCACTTGACCTTATTCAGCATCCACTTGACCTTATTCAGCATCCACTTGACCTTATTCAGCATCCACTTGACCTTATTCAGCATCCACTTGACCTTATTCAGCATCCACTTGACCTTATTCAGCATCCACTTGACCTTATTCAGCATTCACTTGACCTTATTCAGCATTCACTTGACCTTATTCAGCATCCACTTGACCTTATTCAGCCCCGCGTCATCTCACCTGAACTTTTCTGGGTTAATTTCACAGATATTTGACAAGAAAGAATTTAGTTTCACGGTAGACTGACTCTCTGACGTCATAACCGGACGGCCAATCAAAGGCTCTTGCCACGCCTCTCCCCTGACGTCATAAGTAGCCAGCCAATCAGCGCCTCTTATGACGCCTCTCACAAGGTAGCAGACAAATGACCAATCAGAGTGGTTTTTCGTGCCGCTGTCGTTACTAGAGCTGGCCAACCAGAGTGTTTCTCCCTGCCACTGTCATTACTAGAGCTGGCCAACCAGAGTGTTTCTCCCTGCCACTGTCATTACTAGAGCTGGCCAACCAGAGTGTTTCTCCCTGCCACTGTCATTACTAGAGCTGGCCAACCAGAGTGTTTCTCCCTGCCACTGTCATTACTAGAGCTGGCCAACCAGAGTGTTTCTTCCTGCCACTGTCATTACTAGAGCTGGCCAACCAGAGTGTTTCTTCCTGCCACTGTCATTACTAGAGCTGGCCAACCAGAGTGTTTCTCCCTGCCACTGTCATTACTAGAGCTGGCCAACCAGAGTGTTTCTTCCTGCCACTGTCATTACTAGAGCTGGCCAACCAGAGTGTTTCTTCCTGCCACTGTCATTACTAGAGCTGGCCAACCAGAGTGTTTCTCCCTGCCACTGTCATTACTAGAGCTGGCCAACCAGAGTGTTTCTCCCTGCCACTGTCATTACTAGAGCTGGGTAACCAGAGTGTTTCTCCCTGCCACTGTCATTACTAGAGCTGGCCAACCAGAGTGTTTCTTCCTGCCACTGTCATTACTAGAGCTGGCCAACCAGAGTGTTTCTTCCTGCCACTGTCATTACTAGAGCTGGCCAACCAGAGTGTTTCTCCCTGCCACTGTCATTACTAGAGCTGGGTAACCAGAGTGTTTCTCCCTGCCACTGTCATTACTAGAGCTGGCCAACCAGAGTGTTTCTTCCTGCCACTGTCATTACTAGAGCTGGCCAACCAGAGTGTTTCTTCCTGCCACTGTCATTACTAGAGCTGGCCAACCAGAGTGTTTCTTCCTGCCACTGTCATTACTAGAGCTGGCCAACCAGAGTGTTTCTCCCTGCCACTGTCATTACTAGAGCTGGCCAACCAGAGTGTTTCTCCCTGCCACTGTCATTACTAGAGCTGGCCAACCAGAGTGTTTCTTCCTGCCACTGTCATTACTAGAGCTGGCCAACCAGAGTGTTTCTTCCTGCCACTGTCATTACTAGAGCTGGCCAACCAGAGTGTTTCTCCCTGCCACTGTCATTACTAGAGCTGGGTAACCAGAGTGTTTCTCCCTGCCACTGTCATTACTAGAGCTGGCCAACCAGAGTGTTTCTTCCTGCCACTGTCATTACTAGAGCTGGCCAACCAGAGTGTTTCTTCCTGCCACTGTCATTACTAGAGCTGGGTAACCAGAGTGTTTCTCCCTGCCACTGTCATTACTAGAGCTGGCCAACCAGAGTGTTTCTTCCTGCCACTGTCATTACTAGAGCTGGCCAACCAGAGTGTTTCTTCCTGCCACTGTCATTACTAGAGCTGGCCAACCAGAGTGTTTCTTCCTGCCACTGTCATTACTAGAGCTGGCCAACCAGAGTGTTTCTTCCTGCCACTGTCATTACTAGAGCTGGCCAACCAGAGTGTTTCTCCCTGCCACTGTCATTACTAGAGCTGGCCAACCAGAGTGTTTCTCCCTGCCACTGTCATTACTAGAGCTGGGTAACCAGAGTGTTTCTCCCTGCCACTGTCATTACTAGAGCTGGCCAACCAGAGTGTTTCTTCCTGCCACTGTCATTACTAGAGCTGGCCAACCAGAGTGTTTCTTCCTGCCACTGTCATTACTAGAGCTGGCCAACCAGAGTGTTTCTTCCTGCCACTGTCATTACTAGAGCTGGCCAACCAGAGTGTTTCTCCCTGCCACTGTCATTACTAGAGCTGACCAATCAGAGGGAGTCTCTATGACCATTATGTCACAATTAACCAATGGAAGCAGTTTTAGGTTCATGACGTCACGACTACTGACCAGTCAGAGGTGTTCTTTGGGTCTGTGACGTCACAGAGTCAACAAATGAAAACAAGAAACTTTTAATACCAACAACTGAACATTTTACAACAAGTAAAAAAATGTATTTTTTATGGGAATGAGAAAGATTTTTATCACTTTCTTTCCTGAATTTTAATGACAACGTTGGAATATGTACGATGAGAAATACTGCAAGAGTTAGCAGTATATACACTGCCAGGTGTGTATATCTCAGAGTATATGCACTGCTAGGTGTGTATATCTCAGAGTATATACACTGCCAGGTGTGTATATCTCAGAGTATATGCACTGCTAGGTGTGTATATCTCAGAGTATATACACTGCCAGGTGTGTATATCTCAGAGTATATGCACTGCTAGGTGTGTATATCTCAGAGTATATACACTGCCAGGTGTGTATATCTCAGAGTATATGCACTGCTAGGTGTGTATATCTCAGAGTATATACACTGCCAGGTGTGTATATCTCAGAGTATATACACTGCCAGGTGTGTATATCTCAGAGTATATACACTGCCAGGTGTGTATATCTCAGAGTATATGCACTGCTAGGTGTGTATATTGCTACAAAAAACGTGATATCTATTAGTCATAGAGATCTCCAGAGAATACTAGGTCTGTCCCTGTAGCATTGAGCCTGGTTGTGGGTTTTTGTAACAAATGGGAGCCTGTCCGGGAGATGAACCCGGGACATTTTGTAACAAATGGGAGCCTGTCCGGGAGATGAACCCGGGACATTTTGTAACAAATGGGGACCTCTCTGAGAGATGAAGCTGGGACCTTTTGCAACAAATGGCAGCCTGTCTGAGAGATGAAGCTGGGACCTTTCATAACAAATGGGAGCCTGTCCGGGAGATGAACCCGGGACATTTTGTAACAAATGGCAGCCTGTCCGGGAGATGAACCCGGGACATTTTGTAACAAATGGCAGCCTGTCTGGGAGATGAACCCGGGACATTTTGTAACAAATGGCAGCCTGTCCGGGAGATGAACCCGGGACATTTTGTAACAAATGGCAGCCTGTCTGGGAGATGAACCCGGGACATTTTGTAACAAATGGCAGCCTGTCTGGGAGATGAACCTAGGACCTCTGACATTGATGACCTTATTCATCGTCTGTCTGGAGCCCAGTATGTCAGCTGTTAAGATCTCTCACCAGGGTATTATCAAATCCTGCTTACCGAGCATGCTCAGCAAATATCTGCTTTCACTGTTCAAGATGGAGTGTTCAACTATCTCGTCACTCCACTTTCACTGTTCAAGATGGAGTGTTCAACTATCTCATCACTCCACTTTCACTGTTCAAGATGGAGTGTTCAACTATCTCGTCACTCCACTTTCACTGTTCAAGATGGAGTGTTCAACTATCTCGTCACTCCACTTTCACTGTTCAAGATGGAGTGTTCAACTATCTTGTCACTCTGCTTTCACTGTTCAAGATGGAGTGTTCAACTATCTTGTCACTCCTTTCGGCTTATGTAATGCAGCTTCGTCCTTCCAACGTATAATGAACGAGTTGATCCACAACTTACATGAAGTAGAAGCTTACCTTTTTAACTCAGCAGTGTAAGCTTAATCAGGTATTTTCAGCTTAGTTGTTACTGGAACTATCAGCAATATAAATTTATATTAAAGATATACATAATAATTACAATATATATATATGTACATTATTTATAAACATTGTGAACCATTCAGGGGTGCAACAATGTACATTGCTTGGTGTGTATATCTCAGTGTACATACACTGCCAGGTGCTTATATGCACTGCCTAGTGTGTATATCACAGTGTATAGAAACTGCCAGGTGTGTATATGCATTGCCTGGTGTGTATATGTCAGTGTATATACACTGGCATGTGTGTATACATACACTGCCTGGTGTGTATATACACTGCCTGGTGTGTGTATACACAGTCTGGTGTGTATATACACTGCCTGGTGTATATCTCAGTGTATATACACTGCCTGGTGTATATCTCAGTATATATACACTGCCTGGTGTGTATATCTCAGTGTATATACACTGCCTGGTGTGTCTATCTCAGTGTATATACACTGCCTGGTGTGTATATCTCAGTGTATATACACTGCCTGGTGTACTCACCTAGTTGAGGTTGCAGGGGTAGAGTCCCAGCTCCTGGCCCTGCCTCTTCACTGGTCGCTACTAGGTCACTCCCCCTGAACCTTGAGATTTATCATACCTCTGCTTAAAGCTATGTATGGATCCTGCCTCCACTACATAGCTTCCCAAACTATTCCACTTCCTGACTACTCTGTGCCTGAAGAAATACTTCCTAACATCCCTGTGATTCATCTGTGTCTTCAGCTTCCAACTGTGTCCCCTTGTTACTGTGTCCAATCTCTGGAACATCCTGTCTTTGTTCACCTTGTCAATTCCTCTCAGTATTTTGTATGTCGTTATCATGTCCCCCCTATCTCTCCTGTCCTCCAGTGTCGTCAGGTTGATTTCCCTTAACCTCTCCTCGTAGGACATACCTCTTAGCTCTGGGACTAGTCTTGTTGCAAACCTTTGCACTTTCTCTAGTTTCTTTACGTGCTTGGCTAGGTGTGGGTTCCAAACTGGTGCCGCATACTCCAATATGGGCCTAACATACACGGTGTACATTTTAGTGTATATCTCAGTATATATACACTGCCTGGTGTGTATATCTCAGTGTATATACACTGCCTGGTGTGTCTGTCTCAGTGTATATACACTGCCTGGTGTGTATATCTCAATGTATATACACTGCCTGGTGTGTCTGTCTCAGTGTATATACACTGCCTGGTGTGTATATCTCAATGTATATACACTGCCTGGTGTGTCTGTCTCAGTGTATATACACTGCCTGGTGTGTATATCTCAGTGTATATACACTGCCTGGTGTGTATATCTCAGTGTATATACACTGCCTGGTGTGTCTGTCTCAGTGTATATACACTGCCTGGTGTGTCTGTCTCAGTGTATATACACTGCCTGGTGTGTCTGTCTCAGTGTATATACACTGCCTGGTGTGTCTGTCTCAGTGTATATACACTGCCTGGTGTGTCTGTCTCAGTGTATATACACTGCCTGGTGTGTCTGTCTCAGTGTATATACACTGCCTGGTGTGTCTGTCTCAGTGTATATACACTGCCTGGTGTGTCTGTCTCAGTGTATATACACTGCCTGGTGTGTCTGTCTCAGTGTATATACACTGCCTGGTGTGTCTGTCTCAGTGTATATACACTGCCTGGTGTGTATATCTCAATGTATATACACTGCCTGGTGTGTCTGTCTCAGTGTATATACACTGCCTGGTGTGTCTGTCTCAGTGTATATACACTGCCTGGTGTGTCTGTCTCAGTGTATATACACTGCCTGGTGTGTCTGTCTCAGTGTATATACACTGCCTGGTGTGTCTGTCTCAGTGTATATACACTGCCTGGTGTGTCTGTCTCAGTGTATATACACTGCCTGGTGTGTCTGTCTCAGTGTATATACACTGCCTGGTGTGTCTGTCTCAGTGTATATACACTGCCTGGTGTGTCTGTCTCAGTGTATATACACTGCCTGGTGTGTCTGTCTCAGTGTATATACACTGCCTGGTGTGTCTGTCTCAGTGTATATACACTGCCTGGTGTGTCTGTCTCAGTGTATATACACTGCCTGGTGTGTCTGTCTCAGTGTATATACACTGCCTGGTGTGTCTGTCTCAGTGTATATACACTGCCTGGTGTGTCTGTCTCAGTGTATATACACTGCCTGGTGTGTCTGTCTCAGTGTATATACACTGCCTGGTGTGTCTGTCTCAGTGTATATACACTGCCTGGTGTGTCTGTCTCAGTGTATATACACTGCCTGGTGTGTCTGTCTCAGTGTATATACACTGCCTGGTGTGTCTGTCTCAGTGTATATACACTGCCTGGTGTGTCTGTCTCAGTGTATATACACTGCCTGGTGTGTCTGTCTCAGTGTATATACACTGCCTGGTGTGTCTGTCTCAGTGTATATACACTGCCTGGTGTGTCTGTCTCAGTGTATATACACTGCCTGGTGTGTCTGTCTCAGTGTATATACACTGCCTGGTGTGTCTGTCTCAGTGTATATACACTGCCTGGTGTGTCTGTCTCAGTGTATATACACTGCCTGGTGTGTCTGTCTCAGTGTATATACACTGCCTGGTGTGTCTGTCTCAGTGTATATACACTGCCTGGTGTGTCTGTCTCAGTGTATATACACTGCCTGGTGTGTCTGTCTCAGTGTATATACACTGCCTGGTGTGTCTGTCTCAGTGTATATACACTGCCTGGTGTGTCTGTCTCAGTGTATATACACTGCCTGGTGTGTCTGTCTCAGTGTATATACACTGCCTGGTGTGTCTGTCTCAGTGTATATACACTGCCTGGTGTGTCTGTCTCAGTGTATATACACTGCCTGGTGTGTCTGTCTCAGTGTATATACACTGCCTGGTGTGTCTGTCTCAGTGTATATACACTGCCTGGTGTGTCTGTCTCAGTGTATATACACTGCCTGGTGTGTCTGTCTCAGTGTATATACACTGCCTGGTGTGTCTGTCTCAGTGTATATACACTGCCTGGTGTGTCTGTCTCAGTGTATATACACTGCCTGGTGTGTCTGTCTCAGTGTATATACACTGCCTGGTGTGTCTGTCTCAGTGTATATACACTGCCTGGTGTGTCTGTCTCAGTGTATATACACTGCCTGGTGTGTCTGTCTCAGTGTATATACACTGCCTGGTGTGTCTGTCTCAGTGTATATACACTGCCTGGTGTGTCTGTCTCAGTGTATATACACTGCCTGGTGTGTCTGTCTCAGTGTATATACACTGCCTGGTGTGTCTGTCTCAGTGTATATACACTGCCTGGTGTGTCTGTCTCAGTGTATATACACTGCCTGGTGTGTGTATACTCTCTCACTATCAGTCACTGTCACTACCAATCACTGTCACTGCCACTATCAATTGCTGTCACTCACTGTCATTATCAATCACTGTCACTCTCACTATCAATCACTGTCGCTCTCACTATCAATCACTGTCGCTCTCACTATCAATCACTGTCACTCTCACTATCAATCACTGTCGCTCTCACTATCAATCACTGTCACTCTCACTATCAATCACTGTCGCTCTCACTATCAATCACTGTCGCTCTCACTATCAATCACTGTCGCTCTCACTATCAATCACTGTCGCTCTCACTATCAATCACTGTCACTCTCACTATCAATCACTGTCGCTCTCACTATCAATCACTGTCACTCTCACTATCAATCACTGTCACTGTCACCATCAACTGCTCTCACTTTCTGTCACTATCAATTGCTGTCACTCACTGTCACTATCAATCACTGTCACTATCAATCACCTTCACTCACCTTCCTCCAATAACTTGTCAATTTTCTGGTCAGTGATCTTACTGGCAGTGAGGTTCCCACCTCCCCTCTCTCCCTCTCCCCTCTCTCCCTCTCCCCTCTCTCCCTTCCCTCCCTCTCTCTCTCCCCTCTCCCCTCTCTCCCTTCCCTCCCTCTCTCTCTCCCCTCTCCCCCCTATCTCCTCTCCCTCCCTCTCTCTTCCCTCTTTCCCCTGGTTAATCTCTATCACCCCAGACCAGTCCAGGGGAGTGAAAGGAGGAGGAGGAGTAATTTAATCTACCTACCTGGAGGAGGTTCCTGGGGTCAACGCCCCCGCGGCCCGGTCCTTGACCAGACCTCGTGGTGGATCAGGGATTGATCAACCAAGCTGTTACTGCTGGCCACACGTAATCCAACATATGAACCAAAGTCCGGCTCGTCAGGTACTGACTTTAGGTATCTGTCCAGCTCCCTCTTGAAAACAGCCAGGGGTCTTGAAGACAGCCAAGGGTTTTGAAGACAGCCAGGAGTCTTGAAGACAGCCAGGGGTCTTGAAGACAGCCAAGGGTTTTGAAGACAGCCAGGAGTCTTGAAGACAGCCAGGGGTCTTGAAGACAGCCAAGGGTTTTGAAGACAGCCAGGAGTCTTGAAGACAGCCAAGGGTTTTGAAGACAGCCAGGAGTCTTGAAGACAGCTAGGGATCCTGAAAACAGCCAGGGGTCTTGAAGACAGCCAGGGGTCTTGAAGACAGCCAGGGGTCTTGAAGACAGCAAGGAGTCTTGAAGACAGCCAGGGGTCTGGGAGACAGCCAGGAGTCTTGAAGACAGCCACGGGTCTTGAAGACAGTCAGGAGTCTTGAAGACAGCCAGGAATCTTGAAGACAGCCACGGATCTTGAAAACAGCCAGGGGTCTTGAAGACAGCTAGGGGTCTTGAAGACAGCCAGGGGTCTTGAAGGCAGCCAGGGGTCTTGAAGACAGCCAGGGGCCTTGAAGACAGCCAAGAGTCTTGAAGATAGCCAGGGAACTTGAAAACAGCCAGGGGTCTTGAAGACAGCAAGGGGTCTTGAAGACAGCCAGGAGTCTTGAAGACAGTCAGGGGTCTTGAAAACAGCTAGGACCTGAAGAGCCAGGAGTCTTGAAGAAACCAGGAGTCTTGAAGACAGCCAGGAATCTTGAAGATAGCCAGGGGTCTTGAAAGCAGCCAGGATTTGAAGGCAGCCAGAAATCTTGAAGATAGCCAGGGGTCTTGAAAGCAGCCAGGATTTGAAGGCAGCCAGAAATCTTGAAGACAGGAAGGGGTCTTGAAGACAGGAAGGGGTCTTGAAGACAACCAGGGGTCTTGAAGACAACCAGGGGTCTTGAAGACAACCAGGGGTCTATTGGTAATTCCCCTTATGTATGCTGGGAGGCAGTTGAACAGTCTTGGGCCCCTGACACCTATTGTGTTATCTCTTAGTGTACTCGTGGCGCCCCTGCTTTTCACTGGGGGTATGTTGCATCTCCTGCCGAGTCTTTTACTTTCGTAGGGAGTGATTCTGGGTGCAGATTATGGACAAGTTCCTCTAGGATTATGATGTATCTTTCTCGCCTGCGTTCCAAAGAATACAAGTCAAGGGATTTCAAACGTTCCCAGTAATTTAAGTGCTTCACTGTACTTATACGTCCAGTGAAAGTTCTCTATATTTTCTCTAGATCTGCAATTTTGCCTGCCATGCAAGGGACCGTTAGTGTACATAAGTAGTCCGGCCTAGAGAGAACAAGTGATATAAAGAGGATTATCATAGGTATGGTATCACTAGTTTTGAAGGTTCTCATTATCCATGCTATCATTTTCCACGCAGATGTGATAATGACATTGTTGTGGTCTTTCGGGGTGAGATCCTCTGGCATTATCACTCCCAGGTCCTTCACATTAGTTTTCTGCTCTATTGTGTTGTTAGAATTTGCTTTCTACTCCGATCTAGTGTTTATTTCCTCAATTTTTCCATAGCAGAGTAATTGGAATCTGTCTTCATCAAACGTCATATAGTTTTCAGCGGCCCAGTTGAAGCTCTGGTTTATATCAGCTTGAAGATGTACAGTGTCCTCAGTGGATGACACTGTTCTGCATATTTTAGTATCATCAGCAAAGGAAGTCACAGAACTGTGGCTTGCATCTCTGTTTATGTCAGAAATGAGGATGAGGAACAGGATGGGAGAAAATACTGTACCTTGTGGAACACTGGGAACCAGTACTATACCTTGTGGAACACTGGGTGCCAGTACTGTACCTTGTGGAACATTGGGTGCCAGTACTGTACCTTGTGGAACATTGGGTGCCAGTACTGTACCTTGTGGAACACTGGGTGCCAGTACTATACCTTGTGGAACACTGGGTGCCAGTACTGTACCTTGTGGAACACTGGGTGCCAGTACTATACCTTGTGGAACACTGGGTGCCAGTACTGTACCTTGTGGAACATTGGGTGCCAGTACTGTACCTTGTGGAACAATGGGTGCCAGTGGTCCAGTAGTTGCTGTTGCTGCTGCTGCTGCTGCTGCTGCTGCTGCTGCTGCTGCTGGTCGTGCTGCTGCTACACTACTACTACTACTGCTGCTGCTGCTGCTGCTGCTGCTGCTGGTCGTGCTGCTGCTACACTACTACTACTACTACTGCTGCTATCATCACTCACGGTCATGTTGTTCAGGTGTTTTAGACAGGTATGAGGCAACAACCAGGTGTCTGGTGCTGGGATGGTAACACACACTCCTCAACTCTTCCTTCAGTTGTTGGGAAGAACCGAGCTTCTCCTCTCTAAACTCCCTCCTCCTCTTCCTCTTCCTCTTCCTCTTCTTCTTCCTCCTCCTCCTCCTCCTCCTCCTCCTCCTAGACAGTTATATTTGACAGGTTTTACAGTCAACTTGTGAGGACAATTTACGAGTGTTGATGTTGTTATGTAGAGGAAGTTAAGCAGTGGCTGCTGTAAGGTTCATCCTCCCGTCCTTCACCACCAGACTCTCACTCTTGCCACACTCACCTCTATAGCACCTTCTTCCACTAATAATCTTTCCAGCTGGCCCCTCCCCTCCCCCCCCGCTCCCCAGGGGGGTGTCAAACATGTTCATACGTGTTTCAACCCAAAACTCTCCACAGTTTTTCAAAATATAAATTGGCGACTCTGTGGTTGTTGGTGGTAGTGGTGGTAGTGGTGGTAGTGGTGGTTGTTGGTGGTTGTTGGTGGTAGTGGTGGTAGTGGTGGTTGTTGGTGGTTGTTGGTGGTAGTGGTGGTAGTGGTGGTTGTTGGTGGTTGTTGGTTGTAGTGGTGGTAGTTGGTGGTTGTTGGTGGTTGTTGGTGGTAGTGGTGGTTGTTGGTTGTAGTGGTGGTAGTTGGTGGTTGTTGGTGGTTGTTGGTGGTAGTGGTGGTTGTTGGTTGTAGTGGTGGTAGTTGGTGGTTGTTGGTGGTAGTGGTGGTAGTGGTGGTTGTTGGTGGTTGTTGGTGGTAGTGGTGGTAGTTGGTGGTAGTGGTGGTAGTGGTGGTTGTTGGTTGTAGTGGTGGTAGTGGTGGTAGTGGTGGTAGTGGTGGTTGTTGGTGGTAGTTGGTGGTAGTTGGTGGTTGTTGGTGGTAGTGGTGGTAGTGGTGGTTGTTGGTGGTAGTGGTGGTAGTTGGTGGTAGTGGTGGTAGTGGTGGTTGTTGGTTGTAGTGGTGGTAGTTGGTGGTTGTTGGTGGTAGTGGTGGTTGTTGGTGGTAGTGGTGGTAGTGGTGGTAGTGGTGGTAGTGGTGATAGTGGTGGTTGTTGGCGGTTGTTGGTGGTAGTGGTGGTTGTTGGTGGTAGTGGTGGTTGTGGTGGTTGTTGGTGGTTGTTGGTGGCAGTGGTGGTTGTTGGTGGTAGTGGTGGTTGTGGTGGTTGTTGGTGGTAGTGGTGGTTGTTGGTGGTAGTGGTGGTAGTGGTGGTTGTTGGCGGTTGTTGGTGGTAGTGGTGGTTGTTGGTGGTTATTGGTGGTAGTGGTGGTTGTTGGTGGTAGTGGTGGTAGTGGTGGTTGTTGGTTGTAGTGGCGGTAGTGGTGGTTGTTGGCGGTTGTTGGTGGTAGTGGTGGTTGTTGGTGGTAGTGGTGGTAGTGGTGGTTGTTGGTGGTTGTTGGTTGTAGTGGTGGTAGTTGGTGGTTGTTGGTGGTTGTTGGTGGTAGTGGTGGTTGTTGGTTGTAGTGGTGGTAGTTGATGGTTGTTGGTGGTTGTTGGTGGTAGTGGTGGTTGTTGGTTGTAGTGGTGGTAGTTGGTGGTTGTTGGTGGTAGTGGTGTTAGTGGTGGTTGTTGGTGGTTGTGGGTGGTAGTGGTGGTAGTTGGTGGTTGTGGTGGTAGTGGTGGTTGTTGGTTGTAGTGGTGGTAGTGGTGGTTGTTGGTGGTAGTTGGTGGTAGTTGGTGGTTGTTGGTGGTAGTGGTGGTAGTGGTGGTAGTGGTGGTTGTTGGTGGTAGTGGTGGTAGTTGGTGGTAGTGGTGGTAGTGGTGGTTGTTGGTTGTAGTGGTGGTAGTTGGTGGTTGTTGGTGGTAGTGGTGGTAGTGGTGGTTGTTGGTGGTAGTGGCGGTAGTGGTGGTTGTTGGCGGTTGTTGGTGGTAGTGGTGGTTGTTGGTGGTAGTGGTGGTAGTGGTGGTTGTTGGTGGTTGTTGGTGGTAGTGGTGGTTGTTGGTGGTTGTTGGTGGTAGTGGTGGTTGTTGGTGGTTGTTGGTGGTTGTTGGTGGTAGTGGTGGTAGTGGTGGTTGTTGGTGGTTGTTGGTGGTAGTGGTGGTTGTTGGTGGTTGTTGGTGGTAGTGGTGGTTGTTGGTGGTAGTGGTGGTAGTGGTGGTTGTTGGTGGTAGTGGCGGTAGTGGTGGTTGTTGGTGGTAGTGGTGGTTGTTGGTGGTAGTGGTGGTAGTGGTGGTGGTTGTTGGTGGTAGTGGTGGTTGTTGGTGGTAGTGGTGGTAGTGGTGGTTGTTGGTTGGTGGTAGTGGGTGGTTGGTAGTGGTGGTAGTGTGGTGGTGGTTGTTGGTGCTTGTTGGTGGTAGTGGTGGTTGTTCGTAGTTGTTGGTTGTAGTGGT
Organism: Cherax quadricarinatus; assembly: GCF_038502225.1. Taxonomy (NCBI): domain Eukaryota; kingdom Metazoa; phylum Arthropoda; class Malacostraca; order Decapoda; family Parastacidae; genus Cherax; species Cherax quadricarinatus. The sequence continues at coordinate 317,385 of NC_091309.1, read as the reverse complement.
GGTAGTTGGTGGTTATTGATGGTAGTGGTGGTTGTTGGTGGTAGTGGTGGTAGTGGTGGTTGTTGGTGGTAGTGGTGGTTGTTGGTGGTTGTTGGTGGTAGTGGTGGTTGTTGGTGGTTGTTGGTTGTAGTGGTGGTAGTTGGTGGTTGTTGGTGGTAGTGGTGGTTGTTGGTGGTTGTTGGTGGTTGTTGGTTGTAGTGGTGGTAGTTGGTGGTTGTTGGTGGTAGTGGTGGTTGTTGGTGGTTGTTGGTGGTAGTGGTGGTAGTTGGTGGTTGTTGGTGGTAGTGGTGGTTGTTGGTGGTTGTTGGTGGTAGTGGTGGTAGTGGTGGTTGTTGGTTGTAGTGGTGGTAGTTGGTGGTTGTTGGTGCTAGTGGTGGTTGTTGGTGGTTTTTGGTGGTTGTTGGTTGTAGTGGTGGTAGTTGGTGGTTGTTGGTGGTAGTGGTGGTTGTTGGTGGTTGTTGGTGGTAGTGGTGGTAGTGGTGGTTGTTGGTGGTTGTTGGTGGTAGTGGTGGTAGTTGGTGGTAGTGGTGGTAGTGGTGGTTGTTGGTGGTTGTTGGTGGTAGTGGTGGTTGTTGGTGGTTGTTGGTGGTAGTGGTGGTTGTTGGTGGTTGTTGGTGGTAGTGGTGGTTGTTGGTGGTTGTTGGTGGTAGTGGTGGTTGTTGGTGGTTGTTGGTGGTAGTGGTTGTTGTTGGTGGTTGTTGGTGGTAGTGGTCGTTGTTGGTGGTTGTTGGTGGTAGTGGTGCTAGTGGTGGATGTTGGTGGTTGTTGGGGTAGGGGTTGTTATTGGTGGTTGTTGGTGGTAGTGGTGGTTGTTGCTGGTTGTGGTAGTGGTGGTTGTTGGTGGTTGTTGGTGGTAGTGGTGGTTGTTGCTGGTTGTTGGTGGTAGTGGTGGTTGTTGGTTGTTGGTGGTAATGGTCGTTTTTGGTGGTTGATGGTAGTTGTCGTTGTTGGTGGTTGTTGGTTGTAGTGGTGGTTGTTGGTGGTTGTTGGTGGTAGTGGTGGTTGTTGGTGGTTGTTGGTGGTAGTGTTGGTTGTTGTTCATCGTAAGGGTGGTTGTTGCTGGTAGTGGTGGTTGTTGCTGGTAGTGGTGGTTGTTGCTGGTAGCGGTGGTTCTTGGTGGTAATGGTGGATGTTGGTGGTAGCGGTGGTAGTGGTGGTTCTTGGTGGTAGTGGTGGTTCTTGGTGGTAGCGGTGGTTGTTGGTGGTAGCGGTGGTTCTTGGTGGTAGTGGTGATTGTTGGTGGTAGTGGTGGTTGTTGGTGGTAGCGGTGGTTCATGGTGGTAGTGGTGGTTGTTGGTGGTAGTAGTGGTGGTTGATGGTAGTACCACCATCAGCACCACCACCATAATAAATATCCTTGAGAGAGGACCCAGGTCACTTGACCAGAGTCTTGGGTGGCCGGTGGCCTGGTGGCTAAAGCTCCCGCTTCACACACGGAGGGCCCGGGTTCGATTCCCGGCGGGTGGAAACATTTCGACACGTTTCCTTACACCTGTTGTCCTGTTCACCTAGCAGCAAATAGGTACCTGGGTGTTAGTCGACTGGTGTGGGTCGCATCCTGGGGGACAAGATTAAGGACCCCAATGGAAATAAGTTAGACAGTCCTCGATGACGCACTGACTTTCTTGGGTTATCCTGGGTGGCTAACCCTCCGGGGTTAAAAATCCAAACGAAATCTTATCTTATCTTATCTCTTATCTTACACCTCACCCAGGAGTGAGACAGGAACCACTGACACAACTGGTTCACGGGATGACGTGACGTCACGGCCTCACTATAACGTTCTTGCCAATCTGTCTGTATAAGTGTACTACACAAATATAATAATAATAATAATAATAATAATAATAATAATAATAATAATAATAATAATAATAATAATAATAATAATAATAATCTTTATTTACTACCAGTACATATACAAGGTATACAGACCATAGCTGACATCAATGACATACTACTATATACAAAGCCCCTTGTTATGCTGAGTATTTCCAGCAAATTAGGTAAATTTTGTCCCCAGGATGCGACCCACACCAGTCCATTAACACCCAGGTACCTATATAACTGCTAGGTGAACATGGACAGCAGGTGTCTTAAGGAAACACGTCTTAATGTGTCCAGACGTACCAGGGATCGAACCACAGACCTTAGTGTGTGAGATGAGTGAGCTACCAGTTGAGATATGGGACACCTGATCACTATTGTCACCACTACCATCACAGTTATCATGACTACTACTATCACCACCACCACCACTACCACCATTACCAGCACTGTAGCCACCACCATAACTACCCCCACTACATGACTACAACTACCACCACCACTACCTCCACTACCACCACTACCACCACTAAAACCACTAAAACCACTATCACCACTACCACCACTACCACCACTACCACAACCACCACCACTACCACCACTACCACCACTACCACCACTACCGCCACCACCACCACTACCACCACTACCACCACTACCACCACTACCACCACTACCACCACCACTACCACCACTACCACCACCACTACCACTACCACCACCACTACCACCACTACCACCACTACCACCACTACCACCACCACTACCACCACTACCACCACTACCACCACTACCACCACAACCACTACCACCACCACTACCACCACTACCACCACCACTACCACCACTACCACCACTACCACCACTACCACCACTACCACCACTACCACCACTACCACCACTACCACCACTACCACTACCACCACC